>NW_004567110.1:33605709-33633535 GCF_000260355.1 Condylura cristata
GCCGGGGGCCTAGGGCTGGAGTCCGCCCGCCGGCCAACCGCGAGGCTTCGGGGCGGTTACCCGAGGCGGCGGGGCTGCTTCCCCTACTTGCGCCCGGCACGCGCCTCGAAGGGCTGGTGAGGCCGGTCTGAGAAGCCACGAGAGGGCCGGGCGGCGCGGGAAAAGGAGTCGCCACCCGGGGAAGTGGGACAGCGAGAGATCTCGTGCGCACCGTGGTGTTGCCCGGAAACAGACCCCAGCACCTGGCCGCGTGCTGGCTCTGGTGCAGATGCCCGAAGTCGCCCCGCGTTTACCAATGTAGACCCCTCGTCACAGATTTGGGGGGCGGGGAGTTTGGAGGGGCTCACGCCAGCACAGGTGCCCGGCCCCGCCCGGATTGTCTGCTTATGGATGTCCGGCTTCCTGAGTGGGGCCAGCCTACCTTTCAGTAAGTGGCTCACAAGCATCCTGGAAGATTGCGAATCCCCTGCCTTCGCGTGTTAAAACTTACAGAGCTCAACCCCGACTCAGTCTGTTTCAGGAAGGGGGGGAACGAGTATTTTAACAGTTCACTCAAGTGATTGTGATGCATGAAAAGTACTGAGTAATGTGCTTCATTCGGTGTTTGTCAAAAACAAGGGGGAGGGTTCGCTTATAGTGTCAAAAAGCTTTGCTAGTCCCCACTCCCACAAAAGCCCAGCATAGTTTTTTGCAGTTTTAAGTAGATGCGTTTGCGGTTTTTAATTAAGTTTTTCTTTAAGTTCGCATTTTTTTTGACTGAAGTTATGAACAAACTTGCACTTAGTGGATATTTTTTCCTCAAATTTTGTCAGACATTTACATATCTATAAGCAGGGGGATACATTTTCACACCTCAATATGTTCCCATGCTTCAGTCACCCCTCTCCCCCACCAATATTCTCTTTAGGTATTTTAGATTATGCGGAGTTTATAGGAAAATTGTAGGACTCATCCTGCCACCAGAACTATAACTAAGAGTATACAAACCATTATATTTTATAAACGGTTTATCTCGTTGTTGGTTGTGACATTTTGCACATTCATTTTTACTTTATATTGTTTTAGAAAGAAGCTTAAAGTTGCTTTTCTATTAACATTCTGTTAAAGGATCTAAATTTTTGAAACCTATACCAATCCAAAGAACTGAAATATTTTAAAATACAAAGATGTTTATAAAGACTGTACAATTTTTTCCTTTGTGGTTTTTTTGCTGTGTTTTCTTGCAGTATTTTCAGATTAAATTATAAAGTGGGAAAATCATGGGTTAGGCTTACTGTGCTTTGTATTTACATCTCTTGAATTTTATCATAATTTATACTTGATAGAGACATGCTTATAATCAAGTTCCAAAGACTACATAGGGATTTTATAGCAAGTAGGGTATATCGTAACTTACATTTTTATTTTGAAATTGTCGGTGAGTGCTATTTAAATTAAAATAAATTAAAATCCCTTTTGGGAAGGTTGCTCCAGTACTGCTGGTGAGAGGGTAAGCCACAACTCACCCCCCCACCCCAATAATAGAATCTCAGTCCTCTTTCAGTGACCATAATAACACTTTTCTAGTGGAACTTCCTGTAGGATATGCCAGTCCGAAGACATTTTGGGTTCTAATGTTGCCTGGTTGAAATTCTGACTATTTCTTGCTGGCATTGAATGTTTCAGCATTTTACATTAAACTATAGTATAGCAGCTAAGAGAATGTCTGTTCTGTAATTGTCACAGCTGTATGATCTTGGAAGAGTTAGCATTTCTAAACATTGATTCTGCATCTATAAAATAGGGATACTAGAACTTCATTTGGTTGTGAAGATTAAATAGAAAAACACAAAGCAGTTAACACTGTCTAGTTTATGTTAATCATTGAATATGTTAATTTTTGTTGTCAGTAATGTTATAAATATTTTTGCACTTCCTAAAAGCAAAATTGTAGAATGGGTAGAATTTTGTTTCTTCCCTCCAATCCATAAGGAAAGCTCTAAATCTTCAATGTGACTATTTTGGATAGAGTTCTGTAAGAAGTTAATTACTGTTAAGGGAAGACATAAAGATAGGGTGCTAATCCAACAGGGCTGGTGCCTTATAAAAAACAGGAGCTTTCTTTTTCCACCAGGTGAAGACATAGGAGAAAGGGAAAACGGAAGAGAGCTCTCACCAGGAACCAAATTGGCAGACTATGATTTCAGACTTCTGGACCTTCAGAACTGTGAGAATGTTAAGTGGTTTGTCTATGGCATTTTGTTATGGCAGCGTAAGCTCAGCAATATTTCTGCATTTCTATAGAAGTAAATAAAACTTTATAAAAGCTGTTAAAAATAGGTGAATTTTACCAATGTGGCAAATTTGTTGATGGAACATTTCACATGCAGTTAGTAGTATAAAAATTAATTATAGAAGGCTTAGAAAACATTTTAGAAAAACAGTTCCTTTATTGAAGTTCTCTTAAGTTCAGATACCTTTAAGATTTTGTAGCCTAGGGTCCTCCCTGGTGACACAATGGGTTAAAGCACAGCACCGTGAAGCTACTGTGAAGCTAGCCTCAGCTACTTCAACTGAGTTTGATTCCTTGTCAGGGAGGTGACCCACATGGTGCAGCAGACCTCTCTTGTCTTGCTTACTACTCCCCTCAGCAGTGTACTGAGTCTGCCTGTTTTGCTCCACCGGTGCTTTTTAGTACAGTGAATACCTCTTGTTTAACAGTTACTTTGGAATTTTCATTTGTTCAGTAGTTCAGATGGCAAATAGTAGGAATACTTCCCTGACTGCATAGAAAATTTAGGACAAAAACTGGTGCTGGAAACTGAAGATGAAGTCTGATTTTACAATTTTGAACTAAGGGGACAGAAAGAAAAATGCCCAGGAAGATAGCTAAAGTTTAATTTGTTTTGTGGAATATTTTAACAGGTTCAGTTGCAAAGAACAGAACTCATAGAATTCACAATTTATAAGGAAAAAAATTCTTATAAGTTATTACATGTCTTGGGAGGGTGGAAGAAACAAGTAAAACTATGAAAAAGTACCCAGTCACACTGCCAAGATAGGCCACCGTGGGAGCTGCTGCCCATTTGTGATCAAGATACTGCTTGCCAAGTCACAGATTTGGGCTGCTAACTCCAGAACTGTATCTGAAGGCACTTTATCTTTCTCCCTTTGCTACAAGGTGAAGTTCAGGAGGTCAGAAACAGTTATCAGAGACCGGATATAAGAGAGAAAAGACAAGTTAATTGAGTTAATTGAGGTTTTTAACATCAGGAGTTTTAATAATGGAGTAAATGGTTACATGAAATTTAGTGTACAAAAAATTTTTTGCTGAACTAAAGGGAAACATGAATCTACACATGTAGAAAACCTGAGTACTGGGTAGGCAAACATCTGTTTGTAGGCATATCATAAAATTTAAGGATAGCAGAATAAAAAATCCTGAAAGATTCCTTAGCAGATACAGATCCTGGCAAAAAGCTTCTCAGTAGGAGACTAGGTATTAAGAGACAATGTCCTGAAAGTTCCAAAGGGAAAGAAATTTGAACTTGGAATTCTTTACCACCAAACTATGGATAGAATATTGGAGCAGAATAGAGATGAAAATTAAATAGAAACAGAAAGCTCTAGTTCCCAGTGCTCTTCTCTCTTTCTCTCTCTTAAGAAATTGGAGCTAATTGTGTTATAGAACATAAGTGGTTTATCACACGGCTGGTGTTCTCCAACTGACCAGGCCAGGTTATAGCTTCATAGCAAAGAGAATTTAATTACTTAAATCAAGTAGGAGGTGGAAGGAGGACTCATAATGTATCAACTTGCTTTTCTAAAGGGAGTTAGGATTTTCCTAAGATTGTTGGTCCTTGGCCAAGGTTGGAGGGCAAGGCAAAATTTCATGATCTTGGCTATACAGATTCAGTGTAACTTCATGACTAGATTATTCCTCTTCTGGGTTGCATGTTTGGAAAATAGTAGCAAAGAACCTTTTTGGGCAGTTATTTTATTATGTAAGTGAACCATTAGTGATGTTTGGTCTTGAGAGTTTTTCCTGCTTGTTTTATTAACTGTAATAGTTTGGGCTGGGATGAGCATTTATAACCCATAGCTAAATAGCACTAATGATTTGTCCAGAAGGTAAGCTTTCTGTTTCTAAGTAAGTCACACTAAAAGCAGTAAAACTAATTCAGAAAAACAATGATGGCAAGTATCAGGAAATACAGGACCTTGAGAGAGGGCCCACTCTAATGATTCCTTGAAAGTGGATAATTCAAGATAAAAGTTCAGTAGGGGGCCCTCCCTGTGGTGCAACGGGTTAAAGCATAGCACTGAGAAGCTAAAGCCACTTCAGCATGAGTTCGATGCCCGCCCTGGAGGTAACCCATGTGGCGTGGCAGACCTCCCCTGACTGCCTGCTGTTCCGCTCAGCAGTGTACTTTGTCAGTCAGCCTGTTTTGCTCCCCACTCTATCTCTGGTGAATCCTCTCACCGCCCCTGTACCTCTGGCCTGTACCCCAGTTCTGTATACATAAGTTAATTTTTTTTTTCAAAAAAAGGTTCAGTAGGTATGGGAGTGCATGGCAAAAAAGAATACAAAAAATGCAGTCACAGAATACAACTTGTTGTGACAGTGGACATTGTTTATGTAAACATTATTTAAATACTATCTGCTGATTTTCAAATTTACAGCCCACCTGTAGACAGAGAATCCCATAATTATTACAAAAAGCAGTTAACCATGATAATTGTAAACTAATGAGAGATTTGAAGAGGATGAGATATAAAATTCATATTTGACATTTGTTTCAGTTGAAACAGAAACTACAGGTTTATATTATTTAGCATCACAAATGTAATCAATGGAAAACTAATAGTACTGACGTAATTTAGGTGCTGTGGAGGGGAAAAATGGAAAAGGTTAATTCAGTAAAACACTTGTCTTACATTGCTACATTCAGAATTAGCCAAGACATATTACATAGAGATAGGTGGGTAACAATGAGGTAAATGTTTTAACATCTAGGGAACAAGATTAGAGGAACTGGGTAAAGATGGATTGAGGTTTGTTGTATTCAGCCTATCTGAACTCATTCATACATAAAATGTGTAGGCACACATAAATGAAAAGGCTTGGGGAACAGAATATTTTCATAGCAATACCAATATTTGAAAATTGAATATTAGATAGTCTTGTTTGTTAACATGTTTTATTAGGGAATTGATGCCAACCTTCTCTTACTTTTCTTCTTACACCTTCATTGTCTAACTCAAACTCTTTAGCACCTGAAACACATGCCCAGTCTTGTTTGTTGATGTTATAAGGAACTACACAGACATACTTGACTGTTGGAGGCAGGAGGAGAAATTTGGCTTGCCCTAGCTCTTTACTCCAAGAGGGTTACTGAGAGAAGTCCCAGGAATTCTATGGAGAGTATTTTGTCATTTGGGAGTGCCAGGTAGTGGTGACTCTGAAGTACTATCAAACTTACGAAGTTAGGCTTGTCTGTGTGAGGTTTAGTTAAAACTGTAATACTTAAGCACTGATGTTTGGAGCAAAAGACGTTTTGCACATTGACAAGCAAGGAGGCAGCAGGGAAAAAAAATTACTCAAACCTGCCTGTTTATATAGGCAAATAGTTGATATTGTGGAATGGGGTTGAGAACAGGGAAAGTATTCTTAAAAATGGAAGTTTGTAGTGTGATATTGGCTGCTGTCTGCTGAAATATGGTGTAACTTGAATTTGGGGACAGACTGTAATAAAATTGAACAGCCCTTCACTAGTCAGGAAAACATGTCTGTCTTCCATGGCTGTTTTTCATTTGGGGTAATGAGATATCTCTTCAAGGACAGGGAACATTCTTCTGGGTCAATGCTCTGAAAATCAACTATCAATTTATGAAAGATCAGTTTTTTTCCCTTGTTTTGAATGGGGAGGGCTATTTTTGTTCCATTGTTTGTTTCACTTGCACTTGTGCAAGCCTACCCTGCTGTCCTTGCAAGAAAGCAGAAACCGAAAAAGACCATCATGGCCACAACCAGCTCTAATAAGGGAGAGCATTCTAGGCACATTACTTTGGAAGGAGAATGAGGAAAGCCATGTCTGTTTCAAGTATACAGATTAGTGTCTCTCAGTCATGACTGAGTATTAGAATCAACTCATGAATACCCTAGAAGATCCCCTCCCTTCCCACCCTTACCACTAGAGATTAAATTACAAAGTCTTTGCTTAAGGACCACCTGCTTGTGATTCAAATAATTAACATAAATTCATTTGCAATTTTTGCACAGTGTATGTAATTTACAAACAAATTAGAGCTTCAAACCACTTCTCGTTCTGATATTTGTAAATTAAACTCTGAGTGAACCATTCTCACTTCTTTGACCTAATACACGGTGGGAATGTAAGTAGGAAATATGTAGTCTTTATTTGTTGGTAAAGATAATTCAATTGTCAAAAACCCCTCTATTCACATATAGTAGTTTACACTTATAGTCCCACCTTCTATTACCAATGGCCCCCATGCTGCTCTCCAAAAATAACAGGGAAGTTCTCAGGATTTTTCATTGACTGTTCCCTCTGCCCAGAACACACTTTTCACCAATGTACACATGGCTAACTTTCTCACTTCCTTAATCTACACATTTTTATCACTTCAGTAAGACTCACCTATGTCACCCTGTTTAAAATTGCAATCTTTGTCTTGTCTGATAAGTAGATATATATTAGGCAAGTTACTTTTACTTCTCCAGGCCTCACTTGTGTAGTCTATAAAAAAAATTAGGCAAGTTACCTCACCTCTACATCTTACTTATATAACCTACAAATGAATTTAAAGTTCTCTTCCTTCTTTATACCAGTCTTATTAACAATTGTGAGTTGGAAGCTGTCGGCTAAGTGAATTCATCAGGATTTTTGAGCCTCTAGCCTCTGTGGCTATTACCTGCAACCTTGATCATTTTTATGCAAAAGGTGCTTGGGAGCATGGGCTTGGAGCACACGTTCCTGATTCTGAACACCTGGATCTTGAGTGTACATGCATGTGTAATTGTGCACACCAGAGCCTAGAGGCCAGGGGAACGGGAGCAGGGCCATGAGAGGATGTATGACTACAGAAGAAATAAGACCATGAGAGTGTGCCAGCAAGATCCCCAAGAAAGGGTAAAGATTCATGGGGGATAAGGAGCTGAAAGGCTGAGTTGCCTGCCTTCTTCCCTCCCATTCTCACCAGCTTTCAGCCTATGTCTGCCTCCTGCATGCCAACCTCCCTGCCTGGTGTGTCTGTGTACCTGGTTTCCAGAAAAATTATTAAAGTCTGTAAAATCCACTGAGGGCTCCCAAGTCCCCTTGTCTGCCTGCACAAGTCAATAATGAACCTGCCCTGTGTCTGCCAGCATTAGAGAAGCACAAGTTGTGTTATTTTCTTACGAAAGCAGTTTTAAAATGCACCCATTTCCATATTTCAAGTTGTTAAGAGTTATCCTCTTTGGAGTCAAATTACCTTTTACTTCTCACACAATTGCTCATTACCTCTGTATCAAACAAGTCGCTCAGTGACTCTCAGCCTTAGTTCCCACCTCTGTAAAATGAATATAGCAATAGTACCAATTTTAGAAGACTTTGTTATATCTACTGGGAGATTAAATTAGATAACCCATCATCACCTTGCTCATAATAAAGGCGCAGTAAGTGTTAGCTTTTAACTTTTTATGAATTAACACTCTTAGCGATAGTTTCTTGCTTGGATCTGTGAAGATAAATAAAGACCAACCAGATGAGAAAAGTAAAGGCTATTTATTCTGTGCTTGCTATAGAAATGAGTCGCTAGGTTACCATCACTTGAATTTTGGCAGAATCTCAAAGGCAAACAGACAAATGAGAAAAATTTTGGTGGCAAAAAAGAATTATTCAGGTATATCTGATTGGATACTCCCTGCGAGGGGAGTTGGTCAGGGCATGCATATGTGACTTTCTGTGCTTGCCACTAAGAGAAATGCAGGGGCAATCACCAAGAAGGCAGTCAAGTACTTGCCACTCTGGGCAGATTGTTGCAGAAGTTATTGTCTAACTTCCTTGATTGTCCCAAGAGATAGCAATCTGGCTTTCTTAAAGTGTAACATTGCAAGCAGGCTGACTTCTTGGGTTGTTTATTTTAGATCAGACCATTGGTTTCCTGGGCAGATTGCTGCAGACTGTGGGTTGAAATTCTATTTTTATATATGACCTAAACATATAGTCTGTATAGTCTGTCAGTTTCATAAGAGTAAAATTTTATTTCATAGATTTAGGCTTTTTAATATCATAGAATAATATTAACTATGAGGTCAATTTAATTGACTTCATACCCCTACAGTTTGTCCCAACTACCAAGTGGAAATTCTGTAAAGATTTTGATAGTAGCTAAACCTTATAAGCAAAGTTATAAAGAATATTGACTGGAGAAATGAAAGAATTGTTTTAGTTTTACATTTTAATGAATTTATTGGACAAGTTAATAAAGCAGATAGAAAAACCACCACCAACAGTGAGCCCCATCCATTTTCCCTCTGGTCATCGCAATTCTGTTGTCAGTTCATTAATTTATTATTATTTTGTTTTATCCATTGATTTTCTTACATTCTGCATTATATTTATGTATACAGAGCTGGGGTACCAGCCAGAGGTGCAGGGATAGTGAGAGGATTCACCAGAGACAGAGCGGGGAGCAGAACAGGCAGATCGATGAAGCACACTGCTGAGGGGAGCAGTGGGCGGTCAGGAGAGGTCTGCCACGCCATGTGGTCACCTCCGGGACAGGCGGGAATCGAACTCACGTGGAAGCGGCTTTTAGATTCTCAGTGCTGTGCTTTAACCCGCTGCGCCACCGGGGAGGGCCCATGGGGCACCTAGATTTTTAAAGGAGCAGAATGAGTAGGAAGCTGCTGGTGTTCCCCATCAGAGTTGCAGGGTTCAGCTAATCCTGCCTGTGCGGCTTCCCTTATGGGGACTCCCCAATCGCTGGTTCTCCCAGGGTTATTTTCCTTCTAGTGAATTCAGGGCGTTCTCATTTGGGTTGAAACTCGTAGCATGTAAGTCTATAGTCTGCTTATATATAAAACTGGGCGAGTTTGGATGTAGTCATTTGGGCGTCTTTATTCTGCTGCCATCTTGCGGGTTCCGGAGTTGATCGAGCTGATCAGTGGCTTTGCTAGGTGCCCAGGTACTCCCGATGGGGTCTGCGATTTCAGGGGTTTTTCCCTTACCCAGGTATTGAGGATCAGATTTGCAGTCTTTCCGCAGACTGGGCTCCACTCACTGACCTGAGCCGTCATCCTTCACCTCCAGGGTTTAGTGTGGGGCAAAGGGGCTCCTGCAGCCTGCCGAACTTCCAGACGCCTGGGATTTCCCGGGAGTTCCCTTCTGGGAACTCCCCAATTGCCGATTCCCCCTCAGTTATCTACCTTCTAGTGAGTCCAGGGTGTTTTCGTTTGGGTTAAAACTTGTAGTAAGTGAGTCTATAGTCCGTTTTCAGTCCTCAATTCCTATGCAAGCCTGGACGCAGTGATCTCAGTGTCTTTACCCTGCCGCCATCTTTAAATAAATCTATGAGTATATATTTTATTTGCAGAAAGGTTGTTTGGCTCTTTTACAGATCTGCTTGCTCTTGTAAAGTAGTGTCTTGTTCTTTCATTGTGATTTATATTCATTCCTTCCATCCTTATAAATATTTATTTCAAAGTATCTTTCAGACTAGATTGTAGCCTTTTCCTAGTCCGTGGTGTTCAATTTCTTTCACTTGTTGTGACTGATAATACTTTCTCACAATGATGCACTTCTTCAAATAGATTATAATCTCTAACTGTATATTAATTTCCAGGAAGGGTTGATTGGGGGCCTTATGTTGTCTATTCAGGATGCAGCATTTAAGCACTGGTCATTTCATATTTGCCACTGGCTAGAATGCTTTTTACCATATCAAGATCAGTAGTAATGAAAACATCTCGATTATAGGATCATTGGAACCAAATAGAAGAATGAATTTGGATTTACTAGCTTCACAGTCTGAGGTGCTGGCTTCCTGTGGGTGACTTCTATGTAAGCGTTCTTATGGTTTCTTAGGGAGGATGAGTGGCTGAAGCTTTTCCACTTCATGAAAGGTCAACTCTTTATGCCTTATGGTGCTGTGCAGGAAGTTTATAATTAGGTCTTTTGGCCAGGACACTTTTCATTCATATTTATCAGAAATTCCCACCTTTTAAAATATGTAGTTTCAACATATCCATGGGTTAGGAGAAACTTTCAGCTTATCATCTAAATAAAAATACTTTGAAAAGTGGAAGGAGGAATTATTATTAATTACTCTGAAACTGGGTACAAAACCGGCCTGACTTAAGCAGACCTGTACCTGGTGTGGTACCCTCCAGCTACCCTAGGATATAAGCTATATTGACTTATGCTTCTGCTTGTTAACCATTGTCCATTCCTTTATTTCTAGAAGTCCAGAGATTTTCTTGTCAATATCTAGCTCAATAGCATCTTCAAATTTTCCATTGTTATATGTGTTTGTGTTGGGAAGAGATCCTTACAATATCAACTTGTCCTGCTGTTTTAGCCTGTAATTAATTAATATACTTATTAAATGCAAGCCTTCATAATCTCTCATTACTACTTGTATTTCATTGTTATTTCATTATTACTTATGAGTTCCAACTGGGTTTATTATTTTCTTCTTATTTTACTGATGTAAATCATACAAAGATAATGATTGAAATTTTTTTTTTCTCCCTTGAAAAAGTTGACAGACTATGTTGTTTCTGAGTGTTAATGTTCCTCATTGCTAGGGTAAAGTAAAATATTCTTTAATTTTTTTCAAGAAGATGAAAACAGTACTTTGAATGTGAATTCATTATTGATATGCACAATTCTTAATAATTCTTTATTATTTGACATCTAATTTTAGCTAATAAAACTTCTTTGGCAGTAGAATTACGCATAGTTGCTCATTACTCAGAATTCCATTCAACGAAAATTTGTACTAGCAAAAGCCAAGGAAGTTCTGAATAGCCTGAAGTATCAAAAAAGCTAACAGAAATGACACTGATACATGAAAGAAAACAGGTCTGCATTTAATCTGGATTAATTCAAAATGGGTGCTAGGGTTTGGCTTGCAATAAAAGGCCAGAACTGGGGTACAAAGTGGATTAGCTGAACACATTAGGCAGAGTCCATAGCTGAGTTTAGATTGAAAGACACTAAATGAGACCACTTGGGGCTTGCACTTTTAGAGAAGAGGTTATAATTTATTGGCGTTTATTCTTTATGTTGCACCTACTGTGTTGTTCCCTGTTTGTTTTTATTGTCTTGACTTACTTCCTTTTCTTCCAAGGTGGTTATCTGATTACCTCTGTAGAGTCTGCAAGTCCAGGCAGAACACCCAGGACTGCCAAGGAGAAATGGTGCACAGGCAGCAGCTGTCAAAACGCCTCCATTAATGTATCTTGGCTTTATTACAGTCCAGCTAATTAGTTCATCTAGTTACTTGGTTCTAACTTTTCCCTACTGACCATAATCCAGCTTTTCTTCCTAATTTTTATTTCCATCTGGGGCACTCCTTTTTTTAACCAGGCTGATGTGCTTTGTCCAACAAAGCATTTTACTTTCTTAAATTGTGGGATGATCAATGAACCTTAAGTTATTTGTTTATATGTTAAACTTCTTGGCTTTATTTTAGGATGGTATATTTTATAAGAAAAAACATTAAAATGTTATTGAAGAAACAATGTTCCCTTTTTCTCTAGATATTCTTAATTACTGGAAAAAATATCCTATTTACAATAATGTAAACATAATCACTATCTCTAACTTCACCAATGTGTTACACTGAACATTGAAAGGGAAAATGTACATATAATAGAAGCACATAGAAATGGCAGATACACTCATGGGTTTCACCTCTTTCATACTTAAATCACATGCTCTGGAAAATTCTAATGAATGTGACTGTGTTATCTTTCTTTGACCTCTTAGCCTATCTGCACAAGTTAGGATTCCTTGACAAGATGTCAAATAGTGTTCTTTGAATCATTATTTTCTTTTCTATCTTATCTCAATACCTGTCTGTCTTCCTTATTCTGCCCAAACCTGGTTGTAGATGTTATCCATTTGCCAACAATAAACATCTCTGAAGCCTCTTTATAGTATACCAGGTGTGTTCCCTGTTTGACTACTACATACTTAGTCTTTATACTTAACCTTCCACTGACATGAGTACTCTAATTGTACTTCCAAATATTACTATTTAGAAAAACATACCAAGACATTTCTTAAGCCTTTTTGTTTGTTGTCCTTTTAGAGATCTTGTATAATGTATGTTTTCATTTTGTTTGGGAAACTACCTAGGAGAGGGATTGCTGATTCATATGTTAAGAATCTATTTGCCTGGGCCCTCCCTGGTAGTGCAACGAGTTAAAGCACAGCACTAAGAAGCTAAAGCCACTTCTGCATGAGTTCAATTCCCGCCTGCCCCGGAGGTGACCACATGGTGTGGCAGACCTCTCCTGACCCGTCCGCTGCTCCCCTCAGCAGTGTACTTCGTCGTCGATCTGCCTGTTCTGCTCCCCTCTCTGTCTCTGGTGAATCCTCTCACCATCCACATCTCTGGCCTGTACCCCAGTTCCATATGAATAAATAAATAAATCTTAAAAAAAAATCTATTTGCCTTTATAAGAAATGTCCAATCAGTTTCTCAAAGTGGCTGTGTCTTTGCATCCCTACCAATAACGAGAATTTCAGTCGCTTAATATCCTCAGCAACACTTGAGGTTGTCAATCTTTTGAATCTTAGATACTGTAGTGGTATGTTCATGAATGATGAATACTGTTGAGTATCTTTTTATGTGCTTATTTAGATTTTAAATACAAATTCCTTATCAGATAAAGGTTTTTTCTATATAGGTCCACTCAACTAACTCTTCTTAGTGTTCTCTGGTGCAATATTTTGGGAAGTTATACTGCCAATCCTTGATGACTTACCTCCATTCTTCATGTGAGTTAGCTAAATCATGGTTGTTTTCTTTTTTTAAGGGGAGAGGGATTTTTCTCTCTCTACTAACTGAACAGATACATTATAGAATATTGCTGATTTCTACTTAACCTTTTGAAGAATTTGGTTGAGCAAGTTCCTTCTAAAAAATCTGTAATCAAAATAAAGGAGTTAGAGCTGAAACATAAATAAGTTGGAAGAGGGGAGAGTGATGTGGGGTATAGTTCTACAGAAGCCAATTTTGGTTCAACACAAGAAAAACTTCAGTGGAGAGCATAATTAAGAGTGTTAAAGATTCTAGTCTTATTTATAAAATCTGGGATTTAATTTAGTTTTATGTCAGTATTTACTAGCTATAATCCTGGACAAGTTATCCACATACCATCTTCTTATTTAAAATGGGGATTATCTTTGGCTTATCTGCTTCGATAAATTTTTATAAAGCTCAAATGAGTAGAATATATGAATGTTCTATGTAAATGTAATGAGACTAGCAGTTATAACAGTAGGAGCAGACCCAGTAGTAATAAATGTGAAAATAGGAGTAATGATTAGCATTGATCAGCATCCAACATGCTGCCTCAGTAAGGCCTGAACTTACTATTTCCTGAGGTAATATTGAGGCAGGGGTTCAACAACCACCCCTTAGTGCCTATAGAAAGTAATGTTATAGCTTCACCATCTGGCTCAGTAGCTTCATAATTATTGAAAATTTACTTTTTCTGGCTTCTTGGTAATACATTGTTCACCACAGAAAGCAGGAAAATGGTGTACCAAAAATGTGTTAAGATATTGCGTACTCTAATTGTGAAGCTGGTCATTACACTTTTGCCATCTCCTTCAAAATGAATAGCAGCAGGAGTCAGTCACTTTCAGAAACTCAGTTGAAGTTGATCTTTGTTAAGGAAAACCATAGATTTAAAAATTATAGACAAAAAATTCACATTCTGTAGTTCTTGGGAGCAAAGATTTCCAGGGCAACTGTTATTTTATAACATGTTTACACTTCAAAATTGTTATAAGTGAATAAATCTCTAAACAAGTAGCAAATAAAAGCATAAGGTAAAATGAATACATTTATAAAATTATAAATTTGTTTTATATCCAAAAGACATGGGCAAGTATTAATGGAGGAAATAGGCTATTTCAGACATTTGCAGCTTAGTGATTCAAAGAAATCATTATAAGAATGGACAGTAGGGTTTATCAGAGATCTAAATTGTTTGAAAAGCATTGACATTTAAGTAATTTTCAGTCGTGTAAATTCATTCTCTTTCAAAAAAGAGAATGAATTGAATTTCTTCTTTAGAAGGTAAGCCTGTTCATTACAGGAAGAAAGAAAAAGGGCATAAATTTCAGTAAAAATGAAGAAAAGGAGAATTATAAAAAATCTACCACTCAATGTAACCCCCCCCCTTTTTTTTTTTTTAAAGATTTATTTATTTATTCATACAGAACTGGGATACAGGCCAGAGGCTCAGGGGCAGTGAGAGGCTTCACCAGAGACAGAGTGGGGAACAGAACAGGCAGATCAACAAAGTACACTGTTGAGGGGAGCAGCAGGCGGGTCAGGAGAGGTCTGCCACGCCATGTGGTCACCTCCGGGGCAGGCAGGAATCGAGCTCATGCGTAAGTGGCTTTAGCTTCTCAGTGCTGTGCTTTAACCCGCTGCACCACCAATCCCTTTTAATATTTTTTGTTTTTCCTTCTATAATACATATTTATGTAACCTTATAAATATATAGTGAATATATTCATATGTAGATATATAAAAGTATATAAACACATACTTTTAAAATTCTTTTAAAATATTACTTTAGTTGTTTTCTAATAGTATATCCTATGTTTTATATCAGCATATTTAATTCTATCCCTTTTGTTGAACATTAGATGTAAATTCTAAACTTTACCTGCTTTTTTTCAAAACCAGGTAAATTCCATTCTGAACTCCCATGTGTGTTTTTTAAAATTCCCTAGCAGTGCAAATTTGATTTGGTACAGAGATCTGAAGTCTTTTTGTATCAAATTCACTTGTCTGCAGAAAGCTATCTATAGCATTGTTTTCTTCCTCCTTTTCAAATAATGTCCATGGTCTGATAGGCAGTTTTTTTCAAAGAAAGAAGGGAAGCAATCCATGCCATGTTCTAACAGATGTCATGTGTTCACAGATTATATTAGCAACAGGCTGGTCACCACATTAAGAGGGCAGTTCATTTCAAGTAAGTGATTTCCTACCTGAAAAACAAGTTCTTTATCTAGAATCAAACAATCTTGGAATGAATTAAAGAACTTGAGGATGCAATGTTGTAATTTCCATGGAGGATGTTTTAAGAAAAACACATTTAACCTGAAAATGTAGACATAGAAACATCAACTGGAAAAAATTGAAAAGGAAAAAATTTAAGAATAATATTTCTCTTAGATTTTTGGAAAAACCTAGCTCATATTTGAGCTGATAATAGAGATTAATGGATAACTAAACTAGGTCAGAAACAAAATAATCCAAAAGAAAACAAATGTGGTTGGTAATGAGACCACAAGGGCTGGGTGGGAGGGGAAGGGGAGTGAGGAGAAAGACTCTTCACCCTCCTCTCTGCTCAAGTTGTTATTCTACCTTTACGACAAGGACTGGGTTTGCCAAGAGCCTCTAGCCTCTTCCAAATATCTCAGATATCCCCACGCCCCTGCCAAGATTACAGAGCTAGGATTCTCTCCAAGATTTTTTCCTTAGAGGAAACTTTATTGAAACTTGTTACAATTTAGGAGACCAATGGAGCCACAGTTTTGCATGTTAACTGCCCTTAGATACCATGTTAATTCACTGAAAGCAGTTGTAAATAAGGATGTAGTCATGATTGTAAGGGATTAATGGATAAGAATAAGGAAGGGGACTCAATAACACAGATGAATTTTCAAACACTTTTGGGAGCATTGTTATAAAATTTAATTCATTTAAAACCACACTGCTGCAAGGATTTTTTTTTTCATTATGAACTGTATTTTATTTCTAGTAACTGTAATAAAATCATTTTGTGCATATCAATCATTGGACAAAAATGAAGCAGAGGACTAAATTTTGAGTTATATCCAGGCAATAGGAAAAGAGTGGAAAACATAGTTTTAAGGGGGAGGGGGAATAGATGACTGCTTAAGGAGAATGGGAGAATTTAGCCTGAACAGCTAAGAGAGTTAAAAAAAGGCTGTTGATTTCCATTCCAAGAGCAGGCTGCTTTTGAACCTGTGTTAGGTTATGACTGGTGAGTGATTACCTTTTTTAACCTCTATGTTTAGTGCCTTCTTAGGGTAGCTGCTCCCTAGGTATTGTATCATAGAATGTTACCAGGGATTGACTTAAAGGTTAGATACGTGATAGTTGCTAGAAGATACTGACTTTTCCTTATTTAAAAACAAATCAGGAGATTAGTAAATACTATCATATAGACAATACATAAGAGTAAACACAGAAACTGACAACTATTCCAGAGTACCTTATGTAAATATCAAGTCCCCAGCACAACCCTGAATATCCCTCCCACACACACAGCACAAAGAAGTAAATCACTTATCCCAGATCACACACATCAGATATGGTGAGGTCATGATTTCAAAGTGTGGGTCCCCAGATATTCTTAGTCTGAGAGTGTATCATGAATGCTGGGTTTATTCCTTCCTAGTGTGGGTACTTGGACAAGTCACAGCATTTCACAATTTATCTATTTTCCTTTTCTTAATTAACTTACCTGAGAAAATTGTTGATTGTGACATGATTAATGTATAAGAATGTATGTGTAGCTAGCTCTACCAGGCATTGTTTCAGTTTGTTTTAAGCATAAAGATCTAGCAATAATGAGCTAGCCCTTTAAAGATGACTATTATTTATTTAAAGATGTATTTATTTATGCATATAGAACTGCAGCATAGGCCAGAGGTGCAAGGGCGATGCGAGGATTCATCAGAGACAGAACCGGGGCCAGAACAAGCAGATTGACAAAGTATGCTGCTGAGGGGAGCAGCAGGTGAGAAAGGTGACTTTATATCAGTACTTCTAAGTAGTCAGTGGAGTTTGGTTATGTCTTTGATGGTTGACTTACAACTGTTACGCACTTTCTTTCTCCACATTTTACTTTTTCTTTTCAATCTGTGGTTGCTCATCAACTGCCTTGACGCCTGCCTTTTCACTGCTCTCCTCTACCACAGTCTAGAGCCACGTGATAGGGAGACTGTTCAGCTGTGATGATGAGAGAGTTACATTGTGAAGCAGGCCTCTAGGTAGTATAGATGTAAGTTTTTCTGCCCTTGATCTTCCCCCACAAAAAGTAGTCAGAGCAATGGCATGTAAATCATAAAAATATAACAAAAATTCCTTAGCAAAACAAAAATGAGAGAATACATATTTAAATCAGACTTTTAGGCTACACAAAAACGAGGGTAAAGTTATCTTATGTTCTTCCTCATCCTAGGCCTTTCCAGTTCTAATAGTTCTGAGAGGAAATTAATTATAATAAAATAATAACCATATTTCTTGCTATGCAAAGGAAAAGATAAAATCTTAAAGGTTTTCCATTTTTGTTAGAATTTAAAACTTTCAATTAACATTCTGATGATGACATAATTCAAATTTTAGGTGGCTTGCTAGGTAAGTCTCTATAGTTAAGTCTTAGAATTGATTGTTAAATAGTTAAGAAAAAGTATAGACTTATTATCTGGTTTAAATAATTATTATTTGTTAGTTTAAGTGTATTCTAATTATTAAATTAATTTTAAATGATTTTGAAAATTCCTTGCTGCTGTGATTTTACTTTTGATATTCAGTTTCTTATGAACTCTTAGCTATTATATTAGACAATTGAGACTTTTTTTAGATTGTACAAATAGAACATTTTCAATAATCAAAATGCAAGGAAGATTTACTGCTTCTATTTTGGAAAATTCCTGTAAAATTGGCTATTTTCCCCCTAAAAGATAAAATATGTTTCATAGTTTACCATTAACTGTGAGTGTCCTATTTAATTGTATTTGAGGTGGAGGCTGTCATGCATGAAATGTAAGGAACACGAAATAGAGTCTGGGCAATAACCTAGATGATTAGAATCTCTAGTGTGGAATTTGTTTGGTTACTTCATCAATCATTTGTTATTTCCAGATATAAGTGGCTCTAATCATATATTCAAACTTTTAGTATTTGATTCTATTTCAGAGAAAATGACTAATTCCAAGGGGAAAAATTTGGCATGTGCTAGCTGAATTCTGTTAAAGATCCTGGTATTTTTAATTGTAAACATAGTTTTCTCTCTTTCTGTGGGCCTCAATCATATGAATATTTTGTGCTTATTTGCTTTATACTATATTCTGTTTATTTAAATGAATAGTGAGAAGACCACCACAGGCAAACTAAATAATGCAGCAATGGGTTAAAAAGTACAAATGTAAGTTTTTTGCACATAAATCAAATAAAATATTGAATTGTTGGAAAATTGATAACACATTTTTGTTTGTTTGTTTAAGAGAGAAATAATAAGTCTTGACTTTTCTGACAACCCAATATATAAATACAGGTTGTCAGAATCAACACTGATCACAAATCACAATCACTGATTTTAAGCTTTTGGGATGAAATACACTTCAAACTATTTAAAAATATGCCTTCTTCATGCATATAATAACCTGTGTCTGAGGCAGAATCCTATAGTCAAACAAAGTAATATGTTTGCATAAAATATATGCTCACAATAGACAAAATAAAGATCATGAATAACTTTCCATCATTTCAGTCAGATTTTTCTGTAATGAGTTTATATTAAAAAGTATGACAAAATCATTATTCTTCAGAACTTTTGAATTTTGGAGTTAATGAGAAGAGAGCTATAATGATACTTGTTATGACCTATTCTGTATTCAAAATATGTACTTAAAGGTGTTTGGCATAGTTTGGAATTTGCTTTTGCTGTTTATCTTTTAGTACATTGAATCTAAATTTTCTAAAATATATGTGGATTTTTGTTGCTATTGTTCAATGAAAATTGCAACCCTGTTGTATAGAACAGTTTGACCTATTTAGATTTTCCTGATATTATATGCTGTAAGCATTTTAATGAAAGCCCCATAAATTGTAAAATATTTGTCAGCATATTTAATGTCTATTTCTTTCTAAGAGCTTTAGCTGACCACAAAGTGTAATTCTTTCAGAGACTTAGAATGCAACATTTCAGTCTGAAAGCACCATTGCAAATTAATTAGTTCAGCTGCTTTTTTAGTTCCAAGCATTTTTCTGTCTCCTCAGTGATGGTGATCTAGAAATAGCAAATCATGTCACTAAAGGTATCACCTGCCTAATCTTGTGAGTGCATGAACAGTACAGTCTTATCCCAAATAAACCTTGCTTTTAACTTTCTCAGGACAGTTTCATCTACTCAGTTCAGTAGCATTTTCTGTTGACATTCTATTAACAATCTGTCTGGTTAATACCCCCTAAGTCATGCTTGACAAAAACAAACACTATTTCAGACAATCATGAATCCAAATCTGTTCTTTTGTCCCCATATGAGTACATTCATATTTTTTTTTGTCATTTGGAAATTCCAAGTCCAAAAATCACTGAAAGGGAGAAGACAATAAGGTTTGCTTCTAAACCAACACAGCTAATTACCTATCCTGACTTTTGGAACAATTATATATATATAATTTTGTGCCTTTTTCCATCTCAGTTGTAAGCCCGGTGGGCTTCCCATCGCCAAATCACCAAGTGCCATCACCATAGTCCAATGCACTCTCCCTACCCCCTGTTTTTGATCCTATTCCCACTACACCCCATAAAATGACTATAGCATATATTTGTTCAATATTATTATTTTTTTGCCCTTGGTCCTTTATGCTCCTGCTATGAGTGAAAACATCCAGTATTTTTCTTTTCCTTTCTGGCTTGTTTCACTACGCATGATCCCTTCCAGCTCCATCCATGTTGCTGCAAAAGACATGAGTTTTATCTTTTCTGATCGCTGAGTAATAATCCACTGTGTATATGTACCACATCTTTTTAATCCAGTCGTCTACTTTTGGGCATTTGGGTTAATTCCATGTCTTTCCTATTGTAAATAAAGAGGCAACAAACATGGACGTGCAGGTAGCAGGTATCTTTTTGAATTAATGTTTTTGTGTGTCTTTTGGGTAGATACCTAGGAGTGGGATTGGTGGGTCATATGGAAGCTCCATTCTTAGCAGTTTGAGAAGCCTCCAAACAGTTTTCCATAGTAGTTGTACTAGTATGCATTCTCACCAGCAGTGCAGGAGAGTTCCTTTTTCTCCACATCCTCGCCAACATTTGTTGCTAGTTGTTTGAAGATATGCCATTCTCACTGGGGTGAGGTAGTATCTCATTGTGGTTTTAATTTGCATATTCCTTATTACAAGTGATGTTGAACATTTTTTCATATGCCTGTTGGCCATCTGTATTTCCTTTTTGGAGAATTGTCTTTTTAACTCTTCTGCCCATTTTTTTTTTTAAAGATTTATTTATTTTTCATACAGAACTGGGGTACAGGCCAGAGGCTCAGGGGCGGTGAGAGGCTTCACCAGAGACAGAGTGGGGAGCAGAACAGGCAGATCAACGAAGTACACTGCTGAGGGGAGCAGCGGGCGGGTCAGGAGAGGTCTGGCTCGCCATGTGGTCTCCTCCGGGGCAGGCGGCAGGCGGGAATTGAACTCATACGGAAGTGGCTTCAGATTCTCAGTGCTGTGCTTTAACCCGCTGCGCCACCAGGGAGGGCCTCTGCCCATTTTTTTTATGGGGTTGTTTATTTTTGTTGAGTTTCATCAGCTCTTTGTATATCTTTGTGAACAATCTTTTACTGCTAGTATTGTATGAGAAGATTTTTTCCCAATCAGTGGGATGTCTGTTTTTTGTAATGTCTCTTTTGCTGTACAGATTTCTTTAACTTGATGTAGTCCCATATGGTTATCCTTTGCTTTACCATCGTTGCATTGGTTGCTGTATCTTTAAAGATGTTACTGAGGTGTGTGTTGTGTGGTGTTTCGCCCATCTTTGCTTCCAGGTATTTTATGGTTTCTGTTCTTATGTCTAGATCTTTGACCCACTTCGAGATGGTTTTTGTTCATGGTGCAAGGTAGTGATCTAGTTTTATTTTTTTGCATGTAGCTTCCCAGTTTTCCCAGCACCATTGTTGAACAAACTTTATTCCATTGTATATACTTTGCTCCATTGTCAAAGATTAGCCACCTATAAATCTGTAGGTTTATATCTGAGTTTTCTACTGGTCTGTGTGTCTGTTCTTTGGAACAAGATGTTTTTATGAATTTTCAAAATATAAGTAAAACCCTTATCCAAATATAAATATCCAAACACATTTTTTTCTGAGTTTAAGAAAACACTATTTTATTCACATTATATTATTAATCCTACTGTTGCTTTCCATAGTACTTGAATTATCTAATGAATAGTATTTTCACATAAATTCAGTTAAAAAAAAGTGTATTGGAGTTAGTGTGATATTCGGACATGGAGTTACAGCACTTGTTTTCTCACATCTGGTTACATACTATTTGGAAGATTTTTAAAAACTCAAAACTTGGTTTCCCTCATTGTAAAAAAATGGATAAAGTGATAATATTTACCAGAGGAAGAAGTAGGCCTTGAGTGGATCACTATGATTTGTCACAATATTTTGATAAAATATCTTTCTATTCTGATCAGTTGATATTTGTGATTTTACCTCTGACCTATACATTCCATACCGGGCACAGTCAGTTACTCCTGGCCTTGTGAATCTGAAGAATGTGCTTCACTAAATAGAGAAGCATGTCTTATGAGTGAGATAAAAGTTTGTAAGGATTCTGTGTGTCCTACAACTTTAATACCTGTGACTCTTTGTAGTTGCAGATGTTGTAAAATCAGCAACACTTGTAAATATGGTGGTCTTGACTCTATGAACAGATGGAGAGACTTCTTGTTCTATAATTGCATTTAAATGTGTGAAAGGAGATTATATTATAATCTCTATAATAAGCATTTTACTCACTGAGCTTTAGATACACATTTTGTGATAACTCGCCTACTTTTGTCAGAGAAAATAAAATCATGTTGTGCAGTTTTCTGTAAGTTAGTATAGCCACTACATTATACCAACTTCAAAACCCAATTATTTTCCATTTTAACCTGTGTTTACTTTTGATTGGAACATGATCTTTTCTCAAGTGTGCCAATACTAATATTAGAGTGAAAAGAAAAGAATAATCTTAAGCAAGTTGCTGCTGAATAAACTGTTTTGGATCATGATACATGTTAAAAATCACCTTTACATCTGTTAAAGCCATAACTTACCCTAGTCAAATTATTCCCAGTAGAAAATATTTTATAAAAAATTAAAATATTTGTCTTTGTGAAACAACTCGGAAATCTTATTTTAGGCTTTCATTGATGTTGCCTTTAGAATTCACAGAAATCACTTTTGATTTCAGAGTTTCATGAATCCACACTCCCACAAAAGGGTTAAGAAACCAAGTAGTGGCCTGTCCAATTCTGGGAGTTGACTTTCTGGGTCAGCAGAACCGATGTCAGTTATCTAGAAGCGATGTTGCCAGTCTTGGCAGCCTGGACCCAGAGCCCTGTACAAATTTCAGAGTCTGACACCAAAGACAAAGGGTTGTTGGCATCATCAGTTCCCTGGACAAGCAACAAGTGGGCATTCCATTCCAGGGTTGGACTGGGTGACCTCATGCTCCTCCAACTGTGAGAAAGTTACTTTTAGTCCAGTTATTAGGAAATAAAAGAAAGTTTATATTTTGTTATTTTTTTTTGGAGGACTTCTGTTAATTGAGAAAAACTAAAGCTATTTCAAAGTACATTTTGCTTGAAATAGTAGATATTTTTATATATTGAACAAATTTAAAAATTATTTTATTAATCATTTATTGAGGTGTTTTACTAAGTACAGGAGATATAAAAATGAATTACTTACTGTTCTCAGGGAATATACAACTTATCAGATGAGCATACACCTATTTTAGTGTAAGAAAATTCTTTCTCTTGTGATTATTACAGAGCTACAGCTGCCTCCCAGGGTGGCAGTGTTGGAAGCAGCATGGGTTGACAGAAAGATCACTCAAAGTCCATGTGGAACAAAGAGAAGCCTAGAAAGGCTTCACGGGAAGTAATGTGCAGCCCTGGTGCAAAGGCAGTCTTGTATTTATTAGTACATACATAGGGGGCATATATTTGTGGGGGTGCATTATCCAAGACGTAAGCTAGGATGGAGTGACTGGGGTCTGTTGTCTGGGGGCCTGCATTGTTCCTGCTGGTCAAAGCATGTTATTTCTATAATCTGCCTCCTGCAGGTACTGGTTTGCCAGTGTGTTCCTCATACCAGGACTTACGCCTTTGGTGAGAGGCCCCCTGCATGACCCTACACCTAACTGGCAAGCAGGAATTTTGGGCACCAAGACAATATGCCTAAGAATAAGGAGGGCTGGACATTCTACAGCTTACCTTTAAGGAAGAGTGGAGCTACCATGGTCACCTTTTAAAATTATTTTGTTATCTATAAAATGAATATAGTACCAGTCCCACTTACTTTCAAATATTACAGAAGGGCAAAAATACATATCTGCAACTACTTTTAAAAATTTTTTTCCTGGCCCTCCCTGGTGGCGCAGCGGGTTAAAGCACAGCACGGAGAATCTAAAACCGCTTCCGCATGAGTTCGATTCCCGCCTGCCCTGGAGGTGACCACATGGCGTGGCAGACCTCTCCTGACCCGCCCGCTGCTCCCCTCAGCAGTGTACTTCATCGATCTGCCTGTTCTGTTCCCCACTCTGTCTCTGGTGAAGCCTCTCGCCGCCCCTGAGCTTCTGGCCTGTACCCCAGTTCTGTATGTACAAATAAATAAATCTTTAAAAAAAAAATTTTTTTTTCCTAATGTTTCTTAGTATAGGATCTACCTGTACTTAACAAGGGGGTAGTTTGTTAAATGGGTAGATTCCTGGGTCCACTTCAGAACTGCTATGTCAGATCTGTATTTGGCTCTAGAGTGATTCTTATGTACGTTGAATTTGTGAAACTACCTTACTCATATGTGTTGCAGAATTATTGTTAAATAATTGGACTGTAGAAAGGCAGGGGTTATTTTCAGAACTAAAATGTTGAAATAGTCATTAAAAAAAAAACCCAAAATGGAGTTGTTGTAATACTTAACAGACTTAATATTTAACCTATTTGCAATTTCAGTTTCTCCTATAATCTTAAGCTGGTCAATCTGGAATTTCCCAATTAATACCAGTGCAATGCAATAAACTACCTGTAAGGTCCCTGACTTCCTTGTCTTTCTATAGGAAGATGGCTTTGCCAGAAATAGTCTTTCTTTTCTATTTTTAATAATCTTTATTCTCTTTTGCTAATAACCTCTCCCTTCTTTTGGAGTATTAGAACCATCTGCTAGATGCAAGCTCTGGCAAACCTTTCTACCTGTTAAGGGGGAGATTGTCTGATCATAAATAATTTGAAAAAGCCAATTAGATCTCTAAATTTATAAATTTTTGTAACACAGTGCAGTGGCATGCCAAAGCTTACGCATGTATAGTAGACACAACTCCCAGTCCCCTTATCTACAAAGCTAGTTTTCTTTCTACAACTTTATTCATATGAAAGGATTATCTGAATGAAAAGTCTTACTCTTTTTCTTAACGGGAGACTCTATCTTTTAAATATAGCCACATTACAAAGAGTGGTAAGAGGTGGTATTTCTGAAAGGATGGCAAGGAAGATTCTGGCAAGTAGCAAAATTCCTCAGGAGCTGGCCTAAAGACTAGCACTGGTAAACCCTACTACTTATTTGGCTACAGCTTCCTTTTCTATTCTTCCTCCAGAACTATTTTCTGCAGGCCAAAACCAAATATTTAGAAAATGAAGATATTCCACTTGGCTTGCTTAAAGAATTTTAATTTTATAGGATAATTTAACTACGTAACTTAATTTTAGGACCATCACAATTCCCAAACTGTGTGTCCTAGTGTCTTCATGCATACAGAGATTCAAGGGAATATTTTATTTTTCCAAGGAGGAGTTGTGTCTACTATATATACGTAAGCTTTGGCATAACATAGAATCTAATACAGCTCCTAGTGTCTGGAGTCCACAGCTATGCCTGGGGCTACTGTTTTGACTGCCCCACGTGGACTTCCCGTGGAACCATGTGCCGACACTCATTTGTACATCAGGGTTCAGTCTGGACTCATCTGTTCCATTTTGGAACATTGCAAAGAGCATGAGCCATTTCAAAGCAGCATTCAAAGAAGTATATGTGTTATTTTGATAGTGGCGCCTTGGGGAAAGCAGTTAATACTTGCCTCAAACTCCATGAAAAGTATTAAAGCTAATGTTTTCAGTCACTTTCATTTTCTGGGAAAAATAATGGTGTACTTGGAAGACCCTTCACTTTGTGATTGCCAGCATACTAGAATCTTTCAGAGTATGAATTAAATTTTGAGCTCCCTCTAGTGACAATGAAATAGATCCATTCAAGAACTGTGATACTTGTACTTGTTTTGCAATTTAGTTGGTTTATTTTAATTTAATTAAGTTCAAATACTTTTTATTTCACTCAGTTTTATATAATAGCACATATTTACAGTTATAAATATTAAGGAAATATTTAATAATGTTGTGACTTGAAATTTTAGCAAGTAGAAATTATAATAACTTGTTTTTCATGTGGTTAAAGCAAAGTCTGAAAAAGCATTCAAGTTGGTATAAATACCTCTCTTTTCCAACCCCTCCCCCACAGGTCAGGTTTGTGTGCACCCATTTATGTCTAACACTTCCCCATTTATTAATGAGTCTTTCATTTTCATACTAGCATGTGATGAAGGTTGCTCCATGGATATGGAGAAAATAGTTTGTCACCACCACTGACAAAGTGAAATAGAGCGCATGTAAGTATTTCTTACATGAACCATTAGGATTCATGACTTTTTAATGTGTTTTGAAAGTCCAAAACTGAGGTAGGAAGAGTACATGGGACTGTGGTGATGGTACATTTGTGAAATGGTGGTGGGGAGTCCACGGGGATTACCTGGAAGATGATAAAACTCACAAAATGAAGAATGAGATAAAAAATAAATAATAATAGTCCAAAGAGATCAACATAGTACTGGTATGTTTTGGTTTTCTATACCAAACCAGGTCATCTTTTGTCAGTGATTTTGAAACCTTGTGTTAATTAAATATAAGAAAATTGCAAGTCGAGATGGTTACTAGAAGAGAACCATCCACTTTGATCCTGATAATGCCCAACTGAAGTTCTTAAGGTCTGAAGGTGGAGGTACCATGAAATCTCTCTGCAATCTTTCTGAGACTTAGGGTTTGCAAACATAACACCCAGCTATTTTGAATATAAATTCTCCAGTGTTATCAACTTGCTTTATTTAGTGTTCTCAGATACACCCATTTCTTCTTCCTTCCTTCCCTCTCACTCACTCTCCCTGCCTCCTTCCTTTTCTCTCTCACTTCTTCCTTTCTTCCCCTCCATCCCCTCCTTCTTTCCCTCTTTCTCCCTTCCTTCATTCTTTCTTCTATCCTTCTTCTCCCTTTCCTCCATCCTTCCATCCCTCCTTCCTTGCTTCCTTTTTTTCTTCCCATATATGTATGCACCCAGTTCTCTCATCACTAAACTTAAAGATCAGCTCAAACACCATTTCCTTAGAGATATTTGATTCAGGAAAATTATTGTGGAGCATAAGGTATATTACATGCAACTGTGAGTAAATAAATTAAAAATATTGTGATGCACAAGATTAGGGTATTCTAGGAAGAACATTTAGAGGCTTACAACTGATAGAGAGCAGAATATCCTCACCCTTGTGGATAATCACCCTTGTGGCAGGAAATGGATGTTATAGCTTTCTATTCACCAAAAGTTGCACAGTTACTATCAGAACTTTTCCCAAGTCTCTGATTTTGCCAAAATTGATAGATCTTACTAGTCTTAAGAATATGGCAAAAACTTATTTTAGAATTTCTTACATTTTTAAAAAAGATTTATTTATTCATGCATACAAAACAGGGGTGTAGGCCAGAGGTGTGGGAGTGAGTGGGGAGCAGAACAGGCTAAACTACAGAAATTTGCTGCTGAGGGGAGCATCCCGCAAGACAGGAGAGGTCTACTCCATGTGGGCTAGCTTCCTGGCTGGCTGGATTGAACTCAAGCTGCAGTAGCTGCTTGAGAGCACTGTCTTTAAGCCCTGCACCACCAAGGAGGCCCCAAATTCCTTATATTTAATTTAGGAGAATTTTAGCATTTAAATTAAGATTGGAAAAAATGTCAATTTTTATTACTCAAGACACAAAAAGAATTTATCCTCAAAATTTATCATGATAATTTGTACTTTTTAACTTTTTTTTAAAAAAGATTTATTTATCTGTACATACAGAACTGGGGTACAGGCCAGAGGCTCAGGGGCGGTGAGAGGCTTCACCAAAGACAGAGTGGGGAGCACAACAGGCAGATCTACGAAGTACACTGCTGAGGGGAGCAGCGGGAGGCCCGGGAGAGGTCTGCCACGCCATGTGGTCACCTCCAGGGCAGGCGGGAATCGAACTCATGCGGAAGCGGCTTCAGATTCTCAGTGCTGTGCTCTAACCCGCTGCACCACCAGGGAGGGCCAGTTTTCACATTTTTTAAAAAGATTTATGTATTTATACATACAGAACTGGGGTACAGGCCAAGGGCAGGGGCAGTGAGAAGATTCACAGGAGACAGAGTGGGGAGCAGGACAGGCAGATCGTCAAAGTACACTGCTGAGGGGAGCAGCGGGCAGGTCAGGAGAGG
>NW_004567110.1:33633635-33651431 GCF_000260355.1 Condylura cristata
GGGGAGGTGGGAATCGAACTCATGCAGAAGTGGCTTTAGCTTGTCAGTGCAGTGCTTTAACCCACTGCACCACCAGGGAGGGTCACTTTTTAACTTTTTAAAAGCCCTTTCACATCTTTTGTCTCATTTCATATTTTCTACAAATTTACAAGAATTATTTTTCAAATGGGCTTTTAGTGACCATGAAAAACTGGGGCATCATACTTAGCTTTCTCCCTTCTGTAAGTGTCATTGAATATAAGTGCCTTCATCAGAATTCTGTGAGAATCACTGTTTGCTTTGGATGGTTAAGGAAGGGTTATTCCAGAGACCCAAGGTAAGTTAAATTAGATGCTACTTCTGTATTACTCGTTTTGGTTCAACAACTATCATCAGTGATGGTATAGGCACGGGATATAGGCACAGGAGGAAAGATATCAGAAGGGAGAGTGACAAGACCAGATTCAGGAAAATATAAAATATCTGAAAAGTTTGCAAAGGACATTCAAAGGAAAGAAAGGGAAGTACAATGCGCTGTCTTCAGAGCTATGTGGGTTATGTAGGCCCTGGATAACCTTTAGGAATCAGATGGAGTCCCTCCCACACTGCATGCTCTGGATCCTGCTGCTCTTATCGTGGGATTATTTCAGGGATAATAATCATGATAATAATAATGATAATCAGATAATAATCATGAAACAAGTATTAAAAAAGGGAAAATCATCCTCAGAAGATTAAAAATATATATACCTGTTAGTACAGATTATTTATCACATTTATTAATAGCTTTTATATGCCAGATTGTGGAAATGTATTCATAAGGAACATAGTTCTGAGTTTAAGGAGCTTATAGGTCCAATGAGGGACCTCATAATAATATTCAATAGTAATAACAATTATTATGCCAATGACTTTATCAAAAGCTTGCCCTATGTGTGATGAGTTTATACTTGACATTTAATCTTCATGACAACCCTAGATGTGGTTTTTAGTATTTTCAATTTCTACAAATGGCAACTATGATATAGAAAGATTAACTCATTTGTCTGGAGTTTTACAGCTGACAGTTGACAGAACTGGAAGTTTGAACTCAGGGAGTGGAAAGACAAAACCTTTGCCCTTAACCTCTCTTGTCTGCCCAAACAGTGTATCACTGATTTCCTTGGGAAAAGTTACTTTGGATGCTTTCATTATGCCAGCCTTGTAGTGGACTCTGTGGATCCCTGGTGGGTAGGATTCACCATAAAGATGGCAACCAATAGAGTGATCTGAGGCAGTGAGATAGTAAGTCAACACAGGAGCTTGGACAGGGAGAAGCTCATTAGAAAGAAACCCCTTGTAAGGGCTAATACCTGCCCTGAGCCTTGATAAATGAGTCAGAATCAACCAGGCAAAGAGCAGAGAAATGTGCATTCTGGGCCAAGGAAGCTGAATCAGGTTAGAAAGTTCACTGTTTAGTGAGAGAGTAAGTAATATAGTATGAGAAAAGGGTAAGGACAAGAGAGAAGAGAAATCACAAAGGTGACTAAATCAACAGCAGATAATGAAGTCTTTTATATTTTTAATCTTTTACTGTGCCTGGAACAATGAAATATGTTTATTTTTTGAAACTAAACTGATAGTATAGCTACCACAACAATGCATACAACTATAATAAAAATCACTTCACCCTGAGGTTGTAACTGTCAACATTTTATTGAATATCTAGTTTTCTAGTATTCTTGTATTATATACAGAAACAGTACACATATGTTTACAAATATATATATGGAATTACACTCCACATGTTGCTTTATAACTTTCCTCCATTTGTATGTTAATGATAAGAATTTTGAACTTTATTCGGAAGAGTATAAATGGAGGATTTTTAACAGAAGTTAACATAATTGTGGTTGTATCTTATGAAGGCATATAACAGTGTGGCATAATATAGTTTGAGGAAATATTGGAGCAGGATGACCTCAGGGAAGAAGTGATAATATGAACCAGCTAAGGGTGATGTGATTGAAATAAAGGGGTGAATTCAGATGATGTGGCTGTATTTTCAGTAGCCTCTATGCCTGTGGAAGTGGGATTGTCAGGTGGAGGGAAAAGAACAGAGTGGCATTTACAGTGATTCCTGGATTGCTTGAAGGTAATAGTATCATCAACTAGCAGTCTGGAATACTTGTTGGATAGTCAATTAAAGAGAGTGGTAAGTACTTAAATATACATGTCTGAAGTGGATTATGGAGATCAGAGCTAAAGACAGAATTCTAGACATCATTGGGAGTTAAAACCAAGAATATCAAAGACTAAACAATGGGATGCCAATGTATGCCAATGTATAGGCTAGTCTGTGGATCTTGAATAAGGACTTAGGTTTAAAGTTTTATCCTTAGAATAGTTCCTATTACACAGTAGGCTTTAAAAGACTTTACTGAATCAGTCAGTAAATCATACTGAACATTCTGTTTCTATTTAAATATGAAAATCTCTTACTGTCATAGCATAATATTCTGAGTAAATATATCACAATCCATTTTCTTATTTTTGAAGTTATTAATGGCTGCATAACTTTATAACTTTCCTCCATTTGTATGTTAATGATAAGAATTTTGAACTTTATTCGGAAGAGTATAAATGGAGGATTTTTAACAGAAGATAGCAAAATTGTGTTTGTATCTTATCACCCCAAACTCAGTGACATAGACAACTACTTTGATATACTCATAGACACTCTGGTTGGGTCAGGAATTTTAAAAGGACACAAAAGATGGCTTGTTTATTATCCACAAGGTATGGGACTTTACCTGGGAAGATTTGAAGACTTGGATGACTTGATGTGTCAGGCTGGGATCACATGAAAGCTTATTCATTCAAATGTCTGTCAGTTCAGACTGGCGGTCACCTGAGACCTTTACAAGAGCTGTCAAAGTAGAATCTTGAGTTTCAGTAGTGAATGTTTGATAGGAAGCAGCAGAAACCACATGCCTTTTGTGATGTAGCCTAAGAAGTCATGTGGTATTTCTCCTGTAAGAGTCAACTCACTCAGATTCAAGAGGAGGGAATGTAAAACCTGCTGCTTAATTTTACTGTTTTTATGGTTGTTTTTGAGAAATATAATCTGTCACAATTTTGTGTTCATCACTATCTACCACTATAAGCTTCTTTTTATATTTCTCATCAGCCACTTCACAAAGTTGACAACATTAAGCAGCCACCAAATGATATCCTACACCATTCCTAAAGGAATTGAGCTGACCATTCACCTTTTATATCATGTACATTTTTGAATACAGACTATATAAATTACTATTAAGTTTAATTATCACTTAGTAGATATTTATTGTGAATCTGACATTTGACATTTACTAAATATTCCGTAGGCAGTGGTTAGAAGCTGAATGAAATACAGGGAAATAGTTCTTTTCCTCAAGAAGTTTATAATTCAGAAGTGAAAAATTAAATTAGTGATTTTTATAATGGAGGATACAAACTTCTATTAACTTACTGTTCTATCAATCACTGGTAGGATATAATTTGTTTTCATGATATTATATCATGGAGACAATTTATTTAATGGCTTGCTAGACTCCAAACAGAAATACCATGTCGCTGGTATTCCCCAATCTACTGATGACCTTTCTGCAAAGGAAATGAAGTAATTGAAGCATGACTTATATTTCAGGAGGCCATGCTGACTTGGAGTGACCACCACTTCCCTTTTTCCTCTTCTCTCAAAGATCTGAATAATAAACACTTGCATAAGTATTTAGTAGTCATGTATATTCCATTTGTTACAAGTTCAGAGCTCCCTAAATTATCTCTGAAGATATTTAAATATACTTAGTTCACCATCTTATTTTATGTTCTATATTGTGTTTTCTCATAAATTCTGCCTATTCAATTACTGGCTTTCCATCATCTAGGTTGTTTGGTTATTTAATGATTCTTAATTGTTTGTTCCCAACTTGAACATTATTATGGATGGAGAGAATAAAAATTATTACTTGTCTGGCTAGAAGTTCAAATTTGGATTAAATTAACTTTGACTTGGGTAGTTAGCTATATGTGGCAGAGGGAGAGTGGGCTTTCCTTTCAGATGTGAATGTGGTTTGCTTTAAGGATTTTCAGCTTTCCTTTTTCAATGACAGGATCTTTATTCTCTGGATCTGCTGTTCAGTTTGAGATTTCTTATGTAAAAATTCTCACTATACACACCTGGGGCACACATTGGCACCAGCCATTGGTGGCACAAGGAACACCTCTATTTTACTACTAACATGGCCCCCAAACAAGGCTGACATCTTTCAATCAGTCTCTGTTTTTCAGAATCCTTGAAGAATATTTTCACTTTCTTTCAGAGGTTGTTTAACTCTCTTAAATTTCAGTATAACTATATATCCCAGAAATTCTTCAGGTATAGTGGACTACTAATAATGAATTTTCTAAAACTTACTTAGATTTTTACTTTTCTTATATACCTGTGAGATTGGGGAAGAGCAGTAAATTTAGTAGCCAGCTAGAAGAAAGCCTCTACTCCCTTCTATGGCAACTGATTATTAGAGCATTCTCATGGGATCACAATAACCTTACCAGTTCATGGTTTCTATAATTTTTTTCTCTGATCTTAAATTAAGGCATGCCTATATCTACACTTCTTGCTTCTCTTCCATTCTCTGTAAAGTTTCAAAGGGTAACAACAGCTGTCCTCTCCCAACAACATAAACTCCTTTTAGTGATTTGAAAAGTTTTTCATAGGACCACTGGCAATACCTAAATAGAGATATCATTCCTTAACTATCAAATGAACTTCAGTTCCTCCTTAAATGTGCTTGTTTTATCTTTTCACATGTTGTAACTTTTCATTAAAGATGCTTTTCTTGCAGAGAGAAAAAAGTCAGAAGTTGTGTAGTTCTATTTTTACCCCCTTGTAAAATGTTATACAGCCACCACCTGTGGATAAGGAAGTATTTTTGTCTTATTACCTCTGAATTTTAATTTTTTTCTGAAATCTAAATTCATTTGAAGATTTGGCATTCCTAACATTTATTCATAGAGGCCTGAGCACAGCTCTAAAATTGTTCTTGAGCTTATAGCTGTGTTACTTTTTCATACCTGTCTTTTAAAAATCTTAGCATTTGAAATAACTATATAATTTTAACTTAGCATCATTAAGGCAGAAGGAGAAACTAAAGTTCAGAGAATAAAGAGTGAATCACTGGTTTTGAAATATAGGGGATATGAATAGTAAACTGGAGAATTTGCTGGTGAAATAAATCACATATAATGACTTTCCTGATGATGTGACTGGTTCCATTGGTCACCTTTCACTTGTGTTGTAATAACTTTTTTCCAATGAACTGACTTGTCAGAATCATCTAGACCAGCAGAATTTTCATCCATCTTTTACATATACACAATGTTCTTTATTCCAAAGCCCTCTTAGAGATGTGATAGCACTTCAGGTTTTTTGCATGTTTTTGTACTTTTAACAATTAACAATTCTTTAAAAAGAAAGAGGGCGATAGTAGCCAGATTTTCATGCAAGAGAAAGGAGTTGGGAGGAGTAGAGATGACACATTGGGAAAGAACATGGTGCAAGTACCCTCTCTTCTTGGATCTTTTTCTGTCACTACCTCTTTCCCTCTTTGAAATTCAGAAAGTCAGTGTAGCCTAAACAATTGCATTTTGTGATGAAACTCCATGTCACTAAACTTCTAACTTGAAAAAATTCCCAGCAATTTACTGACTGGCAAGAACCAGTTTCCAAGTAAACAGAGCCTCCTCTGTTTCACAAGGAGAATTTTTCTTTTTACTCTCTCTTTGGTAACCAAAGCCAGCTTGAATAAAACAAATGAATTCTAAGGAAGATCATCTATAACCAATCCTAGTTCTTGGTAAAACGCTTCTGTAATCCTATTCCACTTTCCCTTTTTGTCTTTATAACCCCCTTAAACAAAGGCCCAGAGGAACATAATTTGTGTTGAGACCTGAGTCTGTGCTCATTTACAAATCTAAGCCTCCAAATAAAGTCATTATTTTATTTTAGTTTTTGCTGTTTTTCTCCTTTCAACAAGCCCTTCCCTTAGCTTCCTTAATAGTGCACTTTCCTGATTTTCTTACCTAATTAGCCCTCTCAACCTCCCCTGCTGACCTCTTTTTTATCTATTAAAAGTTGTAAAGGAAAGACATGTAATATTTAAAATAATATTTTTTAAGGAACTTAATTGATTCACAATGTTATTTTCCAATGTGAGAATTATTTATAGGCTATTCAAAATCAAATCTAAAATTGGAAAGAACAACAACAAAAAGCCTAGTTGGCTAAAAATGTGCTGAGATAGTCCTTCGTAATTTCAGAATAGATGTAGTTTCTTAACAAATGGCAGAGTACTCCGACATTTTTACTAATCCACTTAAAATCAGTTTAAGCCTATTTCTAGTTGTATTTTAAAATATTTTATCACATTGAATTAGTACAGAATAATAACCATCTGTAAATGAAATTAGGGAGCCTATCTAAAAATTAGGCTATTCTGTTTTCACACTTCACAGTGAAGCTTGCAATAAGACAATCCAAACTGATTATTTTTTTCTTTTTATGTAAGTAGAGCAGGCATGTGTTTTTTTCTTCCTACATAAATTTAGACTTTAGAATTATTGCTTAATACTTCCTAATCTCTAATAGACAACATTAGGCAACTTCATAGAGTACTTAAAAGTCTGTGAAGTAAACAAAAGTAATACAAGTCCTCATTACTGAACAGTTAGGTCTAGACTCCCAGTCTAGTGCTGGTTCTTCTGCCTTGTACTTGAAACATAACATAACGTAATATAGTCTTTGTTTACTTAGAAAAGTAAGGAACATAACAAAGTATGTGTCATTTAGTCATTTAGTTCTACTTAAATGCTCAAGTTCCCTATCTTTAAAGGATTTGTTATGACAGCTAACAGTCAGTTTGGGTGATTCACAAAAGTTGTTTACAATGTTTTATTTAAAATGTATTGGGGATTTTCATACAAATTTCTACTTTCTTGAAAGTTTTTAATTTCCTCATCTTTCACTGAGTATACATGTAAGTTACTCTTCTGTCTACACAGAAACAGGGTGTGTTGAGAAGAGTTCAAGTTCACAGTTTCTATAAATCAAGAGTAGATCAGTAAAGTGGAACAATGCCATAACTTGTGCTCTGAAAACACTGATAAACTGAGTTTAGTTCACTGTGAGTTATGAAAATCAACTACTATACAGAGTAAAACTATCATAAACTTACTTAGTTTTTATGATTTTAATACTACTAGCTACCTGTCAGTTTTTTAAGAATATAAGTGTATGCTTTCGACATCAGGTATATACGCTCCCACACAAAGTATAGATATTGGCTGAGAATTCATAAATAAAATAAAACAGCTATAAATCTCACCTATTTAATCAAATACATTAATATCCCAACTTAGTTTGCTGCTGGGGTATTAATATATTTGATTAAATAGGTGAGATTTATCCCTGTTTTCTTCCATAGAGAAATGCTCATTACAATATTAAAAAAAAAAAGAAAATTGGCTATTGATAAGCCCAAGGCATTTTAGAAAGTGGCACATGATTGGAAATACTCACTGAGTTCTATTTAGGTTTTTTTTCTTTTTCCTTGCTCATTATTCAAATCCATTAGAAATAAATCTTTGTATGCAATAATACGTAATTCATGATAAAGCAATCATGGGTAAAAGAGAGCCCCATTAACAAATGATGCTCAGAAAATTGGTCATCTATATGTAAAAGAATGAATGAAGTTGGATCAATCTAACTCCATTTACAAAAAAAAAAAAAATCAAAATGAGTTAAGAGTTGCAACATCAAAAAAATATGAAGAAATATTGGCAAACATTTCATGACATCAGTGATAAAGATATGTTTGGAGACGTGACTCCTACAGTGAGGAAAGTAAAAGCAAAGATAAACAATTGGGAATATCTTAAATTAAAAAGATTTAATACAGCAAAAGGAAATATAAATAAAATGGTATCCTTTTAGAATTGGATAAAAAAAAACACATTTTTTTTTTTTATCTGACAAGGGGTTCTTATCCAAGATCCAAAAAACCCATTCAACTTATCAATAAAAAACAAAACAAGTGACCATTTCTATGGGCATCAGATCTGAATAGACAGTTCACCAAAGAGGATGACCAGAAAGAAGGCCAGTAAACACAAGTTCATCACTGTTTTTGATATGGGTGATCCAGATCACAATGTCAACTGACATCTTACACACATGTGAATGGCACATATTTAAAAGACCCCTAACAACAAGTGCTGGAGAGGATGTGCAGAAAAACAGAGCTCTGTTAATCTGTTGGTGGGAATGTATAGTGGTGCTACCATTTTGGAAAGCAATTAGATTTGCCTTAAAAATCTAAAATTGGAAAATCTGTATGACCCAATAACTCCACACTTAAGCATCTATCCAAATAATATTGAATCATCAACTCAAAATTCTGTATGTTCTGAAATGTTTATTGCAGCATGAATCACAATAGCTAGGACATGGAAATAACCACAGATAGAGGTCTAGATCAAGAAGATGTGATATATTGACAAATATTAGGAAAGACAACATGTTGTCATTTACAGAAAGAGGTTCAAGGTAACTATATAGTAACGCAAGTCAAAATGACAAATATTAGGTGTTTTAAACAGCAGACAACTTGATAGAATAAAATACTTATAAAAATTAGTGGACATTAAAATGAAATGAGGTTTCTGAAGTGAAGGGGGAAATAGTTAAAATGGTATAAATATTTGTTGATGTAGAGTGGATAAAAAGCAAAAGATACAGGAAGTATCCTTTAACTGCACTTTGTTTTGAGTGTGTGTTTTCTTTTGTCTCCTCTAAATACTCAAAATACTTGCTAAAGAGCAAAACTCTATTACAGCTATAACATGCAATGAAATATTTTAACAATTTAAAAAAAAAAGCACCAATTTGTAAATAGCTCATATTTTCCTGGGGAAATAATCTGTTAACTTTATTGTACAAAAGATTTTCTGTTCCCCATCTTACAAGGTGAAATTTCCTCTTTTGGCTTTAGAAGTAGAAAGAATCTGGCATTATCTTTTATAAATATTTAAGATACCTTAATAGAAATGGAAAACAATGAATAAAATCACATCTCTGTGCCATAGTTTAAGACAATTATTTCTCCTATAAAATCAAATTTTCCCTTATTTTAAGGAAGAACCTTTGATTTATTATTTGAAATTCACAGGAATGAGTTGTCACCCTTTTCACTTTGAACATGAGAATTATCTTGCACTTCCCTGTACTGAATTAATATTGATATTTGTAAGTATACTAACAGTGTAAATAACATAAAAATAATAAATGATTATCTGTGTGAGTACTTGTAAAAAATGTTTTTCTGTGTTGTGGTCATTAGAGTTTGTTTATCTGTATAAGTCACAAGTAAAGTAGGTATCTTGTTTCATGGGATAAAAAGAAGGTTTCAAACATAAAATCTTAGATTAACTCACAGTATTCCTGCTAGATAAGCATGATCATCCCTGTTTTTACTAATGAATAAAGTTACTTTCTGGGAGGATAGATAAGTACCGCAAATGGGATTTGAACTCCAAATTATAGACTTTTTGGACATTACCTTCTCTGTTTTCAAAATCTTATTTCCTTCTCAACAGTTCTCATTTTTAAATCCAAGGCACAGTATTATACAGATTCATACACAGAGGCATGTTTACCCATGGTGGATTGTTTCTAGTTTCCTCTTTTTTTTTTTTTTTAAGATTTATTTATTTATGTATACAGAGCTGGGGTACAGGCCAGAGGAGCAGGGTCAGTGAGAGGCTTCACCACAGACAGTGGGGAGTTGAACAGACAGATTCACAAAGTACACTGCTGAGGGTGGCGGGGGTGGGGAGCAGGGTTCAGGAGAGGTCTGCCGTGCCATGTGGGTCACGTCCAGGGCAGGGATTGATCGCATGCTGAAGTGGCTTTAGCTTCTTAGTGTTGTTCTTTAACCCGCTGCGCCACCAGGAAGGGCCCTCTAGTTCCCTTTTTGTAAGGGTTTGCTGATCAGCTTTTTCTCCATTATACTGCCTTTCCTCTAACTCTAATTTGAAGAGACCCATGAACGTAATAGAACTCAGAAAGTCCTTCTCTCTTTTCTTCAACTTCCTTTCTCTGGCACATTCTTTATTCTGGTATCAAAGAAGAACTGGAGAGCCTGTCTTACTATTCTCTTTCTAATATGCCTTATATTTAAAAATTTATTGTGATCCAAAACATATAAAATTTACCCTACATACCATTTTAAAAGTACAGTAATTTTAACATACAATGTTGTATAACATAACTCTAGAACTTTTTCCTCTTGCAAAACTGAAACCCTATACTTACTGAACAACTTCCCATTTCTCCCCTCCCCCAGTCCTGGACAGTTACTGTCTACTGTTCTACTTTCTGTTGTAGACAGATATATATCTGCCTCCTCAATATCTATAGTAACTGGTATCACACAATACAATAGAACTTTGTGATTAGTTTATTTCATTCAGCATAATACCCTCAAGGTGCTTTACCTGTTTTTCATTTGTGATTGGGTTTCCTTTGTTGTTGTTACTGCTGCTGTTAAGGGTGAATAATATTTCAATGTGATAGTGGGTATTTATTTTCTTTATTATTTTATTATTATTATTAATCCATCAATGGACGTTTCACTGCTCTTGCTTCTTGGCTATTATGAGTAATGTTGCAGTTAACTTACATGTATAAGTATGTTTTTGAGATTCTTCTTTAATTTTTTTGATATGTATACAGAAATGGGATTGCTAGATCATATGACAATTTTGTCTTTAGCTTTTTAAAGGAATCTCCTCTTTTCTATATTGTTGTTCATTGTTGTTTTCACCAGCAGTGAACAGGGCTTAATTTTTCCACATCCTTGCCAATACTGGTTATTTTCATGTGTTTGTATTTTTATGGTGTTCATCCTAATAGATGATTGTGATTTGTTTTGTGTTTCTCTAATGACTGAGTATCCTTCATTTTTTTCTTCAATAATGACTTATTGTATCTTAAATACATGTCATAAATAGGTCTGAGAAATCATCCAGCATCTTGTTTCTGTAGCTGGATCACTTAATTCTTATTCTATCAGGATGATAGAATTTCCTGATATCCTTATTGTTAACTGTGTGGCTTGCTGAAATGAAGCAACTTAATTTGATACGTGTTCAGCACTATTTCCTTCAAGAATTAACTCATCGTCTGGGGACACTGAACAAGCAATGTGTGACCTCACTAAACCCAGCAGATATATTTTTGCCCAAGAAAGTTTGATTTCAACAAGAGACCCTTTCTCTTGAGTTTTGATAAGGAAGTCAGCAAAAATGGCCTCATCTTACAGTAAAAGCTCAGTTAACACTCTTGCTCCTGTTCTGTGCATGACCACCAATAGTGTAAACAGTCACTAGTTCCTTTTTATTTCACCAGTTTGTCAGTTCGGTGCAAGGAAACTGAGTTCAACATTGATGTGATTGAAGCCCTTGTGCAGGTGCCTGTGTGGCCCATTTACTATAACAGTGTATTCCTTCAGGGAGATGTTGGCTTATTTTTGAATGTTCACAGTCTGATTGCAGAGAGTGGTCTTTATTCTCACACAGTAGATGTAGCAGAGAGACCCTAATTTTATTTAAAACATTTTGTTTTTATAGTTGAATATATATTATGTGCACTGAAGTGCTTTGTATGCAATAGCTTGTTACCTTTAACAACAATCCTGAGGCTTGTTGATACTATTCTTATGTTGAGAAGAGGAAACTGAGAATCAGAGTTTAAGTAACTTTCTTAAGGACAGAGAATTGCTAAATAATGAAACCAGAATTTAGAACCAGACCTGACACCAAAAGCCATATTTCTAACCACTGAACAATTTTCTTCCTGCCTTTTGGTTTTACCCATTAACGCCATCAGGCAGTGCTAGGTGACTAACACATAGACCTTTTAAACAAAGGAAAGGGAAAGTAGGATTCATTAAGGGCCTATGTTACGCCAAAAAAGTTACTAAATGCTTTCAGATATGTGTGTATGCATGTGGTTTGTAGGGAAGTGGAAGGGGATGTGTTTGATTTTATACATACAAACATTTACTTCTTTGGTATAGTTAGCATTGTAAGTCAAATAGTGCTGTAACATTTGAGTTTGTATTTCTTGCCATGGAATCTGTGTGAACTTGAAAGCCACTCTTTTTTTTTTAACTGGTGAATGTATACTTTTAAAAAATATTATGTATGTATGTATGTATGTGTGTGTGTACATTTTTCCATCTCGCTTATAATCCCCGTGGACTTCCTACCACCAATTCACCCATGTGCCATCACCATAGTTCTGTGTGCTCTTCCCCCCCACCACTCCCAGTTTTGATCCTATTGACCCTATTCCCCTCTCCACCATCACAGAGTATCTCTGGTTTTATAGTTGTTCGTTGAGTTTCGTTTTTACTTTATTGCAATTGCTTTTTTTTTTTTTTTTGGTAAACGTAGTCTTAAGAAATATTTAGGGATTCAGACAGAGACATTCTAATTCTAATTAAGGAGCAGATTATTTCAAAATCTAAAAGCAACAACAAAACCCAAGTATAACCACAAGGAACAGTGCCACTATATCAGCACACTAAAAGAGGTAGATAAGGATTTTCAATAACAGCTATTTATTGAAAAAAATCTAGTATGGCCATACTATAATTAAGTTTATGAAGAAAACACTTGAAACCCAAATAGGACCTCAAGAAAAACAGAGATAACCATACTTATTACTGTCCCATCAAAAGGGTAGTAGAGCAGAGGACACCAAGAAAGACATGTGTTGGGACATTTTATCTCTGGTCAGTTTGTGGTCTTAGGTCTCTCATAGATTAAGGAACTGTAAGATGTTGTTCTCCCTGGGGCCGTAGGAAACATAGGCCTCTACATGCCTTAGGTTAAAGCTGGGTAGACAGCTGTGATTATTCTCAAATATATGAATACAGAAAATGAGTGAGACAAGAGAAGAGCTCTTGACCTTAACAGTTCCAATAAGATATACTGCAGATTTGCATACATTGAAGACATTGACCAAGTGTGAATCTTTTCAGGTAGAGGGTGCTTCACCTACAGGGTAAATTCCCTTCTCTTGAGCTCACATGAAAGAGCCTGAAGAATGGGTATAACAAAGGAGGCTTTGTCTTTATCTTTGTTCTCTGAACACGCAACTCTTACCTGTTACGGAAATATGCATGGCAAGAAAGCAAAAGAAATTCAGGTGGTACACATAATGAGGTAGTGCTGTTTTACTGATCACTTCGGAAAGTCAGAGACCACACAGGGCAAATTGGTAGGACTGGAAATCCCCGGGTTCTTGCCATTTTGTTTAGGTCCTTATTAGGAGTAAGGAGAAGGATGGGGTACAGGCATACAGGACCAAGTGTATCCATTGAGATTTAGTGCAAACACTAAACCTGCAACCAAAAGAAAATGAAACACTGAAAAGAAATAATTTCTTTTACTGGAGGGAGGCAGACTGGACAGAAGAAGCATGGTGAAGTAGAAAGGACATGGAGGCTAGAATTGGAAGATGTGAGCTTGAATCCTGAGCTCTGCTACTTATGATACAGCATATGACCTGAACCAGTTGGCCCACTCAGTTCAAAGATTAGGAAAATGAGATCATTTGTAGCAACAATTCTACAGAATTTGCTACAATGCAAAACTGATTTGTTATCATGTCAGTAAAAATAGGTTAGCCAAAATGTTCCTAGGAACGAAAAATAGGCTAGCCAAAATGTTCCTAGGAACGACTCCATCCTTATCAATAGGCTAGCCAAAATGTTCCTAGGAACGACTCCATCCTTATCACTCACCATCCCACCTTAGAAATATTTCCCCCAAATCTCCTAAGCACAGCCAAACCCTAACTTCTTCTCTCTGTAATTAATTTGCTGAACAGTTTGCTGATTGTCCACATTATTCCAGCCAGTGGTAGAGCAGCAAAGTAGCTAATCAGGGAATCTGAGATAAATAGATAGGAGGGAATTTTAAGTACATTTGGAGAGTGGGTATGTATTAGAACTGAATTTTTCAGAGCCTGTTTTGCTATGCTTCTCAGTTGGCTCTTCTCCCTTTGGATACATTCACTCAGCATTTTTCCACAGTTCACTATACTTTGCAATTGTCCTATTAGCTATCTGTGTGCACTGTATGACATTACTGAGCTACTTCCATGTAAATACAGCTTTCCCACATCATGCAAAAGATTGACTTTTTAAAAAATGTTTGTTATAGCATCTTTTTTTAAAAAAAAGATTTATTTATTTATGCAACAGAACTGGGGTACAGGCCAGAGGTACAGGGGCAGTGAAAGGATTTACCAGAGACAGAGTGGGGAGCAGAACAGGCAGATTGATTAAGTACACTACAGAGGGGAGCAGTGGTCAGGTCAGGAGAGATCTGCCACACCAGAATGGATCACTTCTGGGGCTGGGGATTGATCTTACTAAAGTGGCTGTAACTTGCTTACAGTGCAGAGCTTTAATTTGTTGGGCCACCAGGGAGGGCCAAGATTGTTTTAAGAGTCCATATTCATGCATAAGTAAAGAAAAAGTCAAATATGACCAGTCTCTATTTTAGCATTTGAAATTCCAGAAATAGATTTGATTACTAAATGGTAATTAAAATTCATAGCTGTTGTTGTGCCACTGAACATAAGAAACTACAGATTTCCCTTAGATGAACTATGACAACATCAACAGCCCACAGCACATTTGATTTTCTAACATGGTTGCTATAATGCTGATGTTTGGTCTACTGCAATAAGATAAGTTCACTATAATAGAAATTAATGTTGAATATACTCAATAGTATTCTTACCAAAACTGGGAGTGGATTGGGGAATATAGAAAAGAAAATGACTGATAAAAAGAAAACTCATCATTAGTAATCTATAGTTTCATTACTAATCTCAGAGTTCAAAGATTTGGAATGAAATAAAATGGACTCAGTAAAGCAAGGTAAACTTCCAGAAACCAACTTGTGGGAAAGTGGTTGCCAGAGGCTAGGGGGAAGGAAAATAGGGGATAGGTTGCTAAAACAGTATAAACTCCCAACTATAAAGTGAATAAGGTCTGAGGATATAAAACTCATGCAAGATGGCTATAGTTGACTGACATTTGCTAAAAGAGTAAAACTTAACATGTTCTTACCCTCAAAAGAGATATTAAAGTTTGTAACTTTTGCAAAAGCACAGGTTCTTCTATGGTTTTCCAAAACAAATAAAACCCCCCAAAAGTTGAAGTTACTGTGTTTTATCTTAATAAATCATATAGTAAGACACATTTCTAGGATAAAGTTTAATTTGTGAATGATAAAGAGGCAGGAAAATGAGTCCATATTCCACACAATCCACTTAACATCCTTTCTGATAGCTGATCACTTAAACCATTCTCACTCTAAGCATATTGTCAATTAGTAAAGAACCATGTATTGAAAGATCAAGGAAGGTTTTTCAGAGCAAAACATTTGTCATTTAATTTTAAAGAGAAGCTATTAGATATTCCAGAAGAAAAGGTATAACCCTGATATTTTGTTTAAACAGTTGAATGGTTTCCTTCCTGTTATTGGTAATTGGTAGAAATAAATTTCCTTCTGGGGAAAATCCCTGCCTGCTCCTGCTGGCCCTCCGAGTTTGAGAATGCCATTACAAGTGTCATACTGCAGTTATTTATGAACAGGAAAGTTCTCTGATTAGGTGGAGTTGTCTTTGTCTTGATCTAGGAAAATCACATGCTGTTATAGGAATACCCAGTGCATTTTATTCGGCTACTCTGTATTGTCTCCTAAAACAGGGCATATGGAGCTAAGCTTAGGGAGAAGGGAAGAGAGAGGTGGTTGGGGTTTGGGGCAGAAAATAAGAAAAAAAAAAGTTGATTTTTCCTATGAGAAACAATTTTAGTTAGTAAAGAACCTTACATTTGTGAAGAACACTTGAATTACTTCCTTAGGAATCTAAATCTCTTCTTCCCTTACTAGACAGTTGATATCTGACCTCTTTTTTTTCTTTCTGAACTTCAGTTAAGGCTTATTCCTACTGTCTTGACTTCTAAAATGAAGCTCATGTAATGACTGCTAAATATGACTATTATTGTTCAAAGGCATTTTATTCTGAAGTGGACTATTTCTAGTTGCTAAGGACTATGTTACACTTGTACAAAATGAAAGAGATCTTTCAAAGAGGGTGCTTTTTAAATAACTTGAAAAGATTTTTCCTCCTGCTGCTAAAGGGATACTAATTCTTAAATCATAGGCACTGGTCATTTCTCACCATGTAGAAACTGCTGTTCTACTTGAAGAACTTGCTGTTCTTCCTTTGGTAGAATTATTAAATTATCTTAGTAAGAGTGTATTCACCCACCACTGCCAGTCACCCATGACCATGCAAAGAATTCAAAAGACAACTGGGGAAAAATATATATATAGAATTTTAAATGTTTCTAATCTCCTCTTGAAATGTGTCCTTCCTTATGCATGTTTTTTTTTTCCTTATGAAGACCAATATGTTACAAATAAAATTATTCTTTTTAAATTTCCTGATTAGTTTCAGAAGCATAATCTAATTAAGAAATGTTAAGGTAGCTTAAAAATAGTCACCAATAAAAACATGATGAGGTTAAAATAATGATTTTTATTTTGGGGGGTGGGGCTCTTAAAATTTTAGATTGGAGAGCACAAACTTAGGTGTTAACTCATATGTGGCCAGCTAGAATCTTTGTTTAAAGATGTCTTAAAGAAAAAAAGATGTAATAGAATAAATTGAAAAAAGTAGGATTTATTATAGATTATATATCATATAATTCATTGGTTTTTAGTCAAACTGGCCTCAATTACTGAAAAGAAAAAATACTCTTTGCATAATTTTTGGAGAAAGCTATTTCTAACTGATCAGTCTGTAAATAGTTTGGTATTTTTTTGGTTTTTTTTTAGTTGAAAGCTCAGTAAGAAGCTATCTTGGGCACAAGATGAGTTGGTTAGTTGACCTGAACATCCTTTCTTACAAAGATATATTAAAAGTATATACTGCAGAAGTGGAGTAATATTCATGTCTTCCATCTTATTACCCTTTGGGTAGCCATCATATATTTCTCATATTCTTGTACTTACTCGGTCTTACTTTTTCTTTGTGATTGTACCCATTTTATGATTTTAATAGTTTTCTAGCTATCTAATTTATATTTTGTTGATCACAGACTTGTGCTTGATATTTTGCACTTGTCTTGCTCAGTGTCTTCACATTACACTCTTGGTATTTTGCACTCCAAATCTGGTTGTTGCCAGTTTTTTCCTACCTCAGAAAATGATATTCAACTGTCTATTGAAATTAAGACCCTGATGGTGTGAATCTTTATACAGTATTATAAACCTGCAGGACCTTAATTTAAAAAAAAATCCACAAAAATCCTGGAGATCATCTTGATCTCTCCTTCCTCATTCCCATGGCCAATATGTGGGCAAATCTTGTTCTATCTCCAAAATATACCTTGACTCTGCCACTTCTGTCCAGGTCTACTGTGAAGGCCCTCATCCAGGTCACACATCCTCCTGAACTATTTTTTTTTTAAGATTTATTTATTTGTGCATACAGAACTGGGGGACAGGCCAGAGGTGCAGGAGCGGCAAGAGGCTTCACCAGAAACAGAGTGGGGAACAGAACAGGCAGATCGACGAAGTACACTGCTGAGCGGGCGGGTCAGGAGAGGTCTGCCACGCCATGTGGTCACCTCTGGGGCA
>NW_004567110.1:33653387-33691890 GCF_000260355.1 Condylura cristata
AAGCCCTCTCTGGGGAAATGAGATCCCAGCTGAGATTTGAAGATGCCAGAAGATTTCTGACAAGAAAGATACTGTTTGTGAAAGGAAGAAAAAGAATACTAGTGAACCGCAGAGGCACAGGAGGGTGGTGTGACATGAGATCAGAGATCAGCAGACTCAAATATTGTAGAGTTTTTTTCTCCCTAAGCATAATGAGAAGTCACTGAAGTGTTTCAAACCAGAGAGTGACTTGGATGGGTTTGCTCTTTAAGTACTAGGTGACCGTCTAAGCTGACAGTTGTCTGATAAAAGAAATATTGTTGATCTGAAGTATAACTCAATAGGGATGGGAAAAGTTGTCAGACTGAAACTAAATCTATGGGGATAAAAACAGCAGTAATTGTGTTTAGATATGAACAGTGGGGAATTGGACAGCAGAGGAAAGGGACAGTAGAAGAGAGAAGAATTCAAGTTCATTTGGGTAAATGGTGGTATTGTTCACTGAGATATAAAACTTAAGAAGGAAAGCAAGTTTGGGGTGTGTACTGTGGTTAGGAGTGAAAAGGTCACTTCTGGAATGTGGAGTTTCCTGTGTAACATTCAATGGGCAGGTCGAGTATGAAGTAAATCTGGAGTGCAGGAAAGAGGGCAGACTTGGGAGTCATTTATGTCCAGATGACAATTAAGACCAGTGGAGGTGTATCAGAGAAAAGACATAGAAGAGCCCCCAAAAAAATATAGACAGGAAAGGACAAAATGTAGGAGAAAGAATGGAGATATATGTGGTCACAAGAAAGAAAACTATTCAAAAAGGAAGGAGTAGTCAGTCATGTCAAATGGGAGAAGGGTAGAAAATATTTTGTCTGGACTTAAAAACTAGGAGATGTTAAGTCATTTTTGGCAACAACAATTTCAGGGGAGTGGTTCAAACAAGCCAGGTTAAGTGGACAGGGGAGTGTCTGGGCTATACAAAAGTGAGAATTGCTTAAACAGCTCTTTCAAAAAATCTGATGACAGTCACTTTATTGTGGGAGTGACAATGGTACAAACTCTTGAGCTCTTGAGGAAATTGCCAATATTTACCAATACTATAAATATTTTTAGTCTTTGATTCAAGGAGCTATGTTTTTACTAATGTGCTATAATACTTAAAAAGTATTAAAATAATTAAAAAGTGTGTAAAAGCACTTCCACCTTTTCACATTACTTCTCAGAGCAAAAACTGGAAATGTTATTTTCTTTAATATGAAATAGGATATTTATGGGTACACTGTATAATGGAATACCACAGTGTTTTAAAATAATGATGGGAATTTACATGAACTGATAGCATTAATATTAAAAAGTACTGGAATGGTATGCGTAATTAGTTTATGGAAAAGAAAATCTAGAAACCTTATACCAGATTGAATTGTGATTATTTTGGTGGTTAGGGATGATGTATCACTTCCACATTGTAGATTGTACTTAAATTTTTTATTTATGTGTTTTATCTTTATACTATATATTTTTTACTTTATAACTTTAAAAAGCAGAGGGAGAAATTTAACTATAATGAAAAGAGGAAGGCAAGAGAAAAATAGAAGGGGAGAAGACATTTTAATACGAAAAAAGTCTTGGAGCAGGTCCACTGTTGGAATAGAATAAAAGGATAAAGTGGCCCTTCCTGGTGGCGCAGCGGGTTAAAACACAGCATTAAGAAGCTAAAGCCACTTCCGCATGAGTTCGATCCCCGCCTGCCCCGGAGGTGACCACATGGCGTGGCAGACCTCTCCTGACCCGCCCGCTGCTTCCCTCAGCAGTGTACTTCGTGGATCTGCCTGTTCTGCTCCCCGCTCTGTCTCTGGTGACTCCTATCACCTTCCACAGCTCTGGCCTGTACCCCAGTTCTATATGAATAAAGAATAATAATAAAATAAGCAAACAAGTAGGAGAAATACAGAAACAAAAGATTATTCTTAGCAGGAGGAGTGGTACCTCTGCTAGCATAATATGAGAGTAAGAAGACCAAAAAAGAGGTTTTGGTTCAGTTAACATGAATTTAGTTCTTGTCCAATAACATCGAGGGTCATTAATGATATTCTCTGGCAGTATGTTGTTTCAAACTCTTTTGTTGTATAAAGTCAGCATTCCTTAAATTGTAACAAATATGAATTTGAGTTCCCTGAGATATCTTCAGGGGGTTCAAAAAGGTCAAAGCACTTTATTCTCTAAACTTCTTAGGTCTCAAACCTAGGAGTAATCCTAATCCTTTCCCCTTCCCTTATATCTAAACCATCACCACATTGTCTTTGTTCTAACTTTAACATCCATGTTTCATCTCTGCCCTACTCTAGTTAAATATGTGAGTGGAGTCTCATTCTTGCCTCTTTTCACCCAAATCTGTCACAACGCCATCAGTGGGTGCAAACTTCCCTTAAAATTTTTCGGACATTTCCATCATGTTTAAAATAAAATTAAATTCCTAATTGAACTTTTTGGTTCTGGACTATACCTCTCAATCATCTCTCCACCATTGTCTTCTAGCTCTTCTTTTTGCTTTAAAGTCCTCCCTTACTACCTCAGGATGTCGACTCATCTGTTTCCATAATATTCCACTGGTAAGTGTCAACTGATAGGGGAGGCATTCCTACCACTGAAAGCGAATCAGTTCTTTCAACTTCACACACACATTCTCTCACAAGACCTTATTCATTTAATTTTTAACTTTCTATAGTCTGTAACTGTCTGCTTTATGTTTACTTAGGAAGCTGTTTAGTCATGAAAAAATATTTTCCTTGAGAATAGGAAAATGATGCCTTAAACTGATACTATCTGAAGAAAAAATTACAAAACCACTATGAAATAATCAGTCCAGTTTCTATACACCAGATTTTTCAGTTATTTTATTTATCCTAACCCTTAAAAAAACTATAAAATGGGGCCTTCCCTGGTGTTAACACAGCAATAAGAAGCTGAAGCCACTTCAGCATGAGTTCGATCCCAGTCCCGGAGGTGATCCACATGGCATAGCAGACCTCTCCTGACCTGCCTGCTGCTCCCCTCAGCAGTGTACTTCGTCAGTCAACCTGTTCTGCTGCCCACTCTGTCTCTAGTGAATCTTCTCACCGCCCATGCACCTCTGGCATATACCCCAGTTCTGTATGAATAAATAAGTAAATCTTAAAAAAAAAAACAACAACTGTGAAATGGTATATAACTTATAATATCATTAACTTCTCATTTCTCAGAGACACAGTACTTAGGCATCACAAGTTAATACCAAGTTCCAAAGTGGAGTTTTTGAAATACTTTATAATTTTATTAACACTTGATTACCTAAATGCACAAAGGCATTTTTTACTCCAATTCACCTTTTTTAATGTTATAGGTCTAGATCTTCTTGAAAGTTTGTAATTTCAAATTTATCCTTTATCATAATTTTTGCTTTGTTAAAACGCTTTTTAAGAAAAGGTCTATTATTCTTTGTAAGCTTTTACTTTGTGCTAAAACACCTCACATTATATCTTTTATTGTTTGGAGTAAAATTGGTATAAATAAATAAAGGAAACAACACAATGGTCCTGATAATGTTCAGCAATGGGAAAGAATGAGCTAGAGCTATGATCTAAAAGGCTACTCATGATGCACTGTGAGTGTAAAACAGCAAGCTGCACTGTGTGTTACAATGATAAATATTGAGACCCGTTTCCAAAAGAGAGGAATTTTAAATATGAGAATGAGGCTGCTAGTTTAGATTAGTGAGATGGGGAAGGCTGCGGTTAGACAGGAGGTCAAATTCTCATGTTGAAAAATTAACTTTTTCCTTATATACTTTGTATTCATTTTACCATTGAAATGACTTATTTATTTATTGAAGTAATATTACATTATTAACATATAAGGTTCAGGTGTGAAACAATTTTTCTAAGAAAAATTCAATAAATAAAAATTTAATAATGTACTTGAATAATAGAGTTTAAAGAACCTGGGTTTGCGTGGTAGGAAGGCTGAACTACATTTTAGGTCTAAAGAGCATATTTCAGAAGGCAAAATTATGTCTTAGACAAATAATAAATAAACCATAAAGAGTGAATGTGAAACATGATATTGTAAGATATTCTTATTTACAAAAACAATTACATTAAAAATTAGTTTTCATTAACCAGAGACAAAGTGTTGATTTAAGAAAATGAAAACTTTCTACTTACATTCATTTAAAAAATACTGCAATGTCATGAAAGGAGACTAATATTTACCTGAAGAAGAAACTTCATAAAAGTTTCTAATACTCATATGGGTTTTATAAAAACAATTTGATCAAAATATCAGAAATATAAAATACTCTTTTATAAAACTGACCTTTCTTCTTGAAAAAGAGTCACTTATAAGCTTTTGTTCTGAAGCAAATTTAAAGATGGTAAGTGAGACACTAAAAGTGTTTCTGGGTAAGGTTGAAGACCCATTTGCCTATTATCTTTCAACTTTTGTACTATAATTTTGGCAAATTCTTCTCCTTGGATATCAGTGATGTCCAGTAGTTGTCTGACTTTTGAGGTCCTTGTAGGTTTAGTACTAACAAGTTCATAGTCCTCCTTCATGATCAAGTCCCTGGACAGCAGGGCATCTAGTGATTGGTTAAGGCAGGCTTCAGTCATCTGGTTCACAATGTCTTCCCTTTTACTCTGGATCCACTGTTGGGCTACACCAGGCTGCAGTCGCTCTGTAGTAAAATAAGGGAAGACAACTAAAAAGGTGAGCACAGATATATAGCTATGAGGAAACTTGCATAAGAAAAGCAGAAAGTGAGAGTCTGCTTTTCATGTAATTATGATTTTCATATGATTATGCCAATGTGGTATATCAATTATTTGGGGTAGATTTTAACTTTCAGGAGCCATTCAAATATTCCTCCCTTTCCATCTTAGAAAAAGGATTGCCTTTTTATCTGTTAAAACTCATAGGCAAAAATCACATTTTATTTTTCAGATATTTTAAAAGAAAAGTTATCTACATATTTGTTAATTAAACAAATAAAAAACTACCTATAAAATAATAGCTCCCCTTAGTAATTCTTTTTTAGCTGGATATTCATAGACATCATTTGGGTCTTTATTACATGCCGGTGTTCATATTACTGAGATTGGAAGTGTTTTTCTACGTAAGATATGCATTTATTATATTGATGGAATAAAGGCAGATAAAAATGTCACTATATGGCACATGCTTTAAACATACTCTTATCAAGTAAATGGCAACATTCAAAAAGTATATTACAGGTAATATTTACCTGAATTTCCCTCAGCTGAGAGTGAATTTATTGCTGAAGAGGGTAGACTGCACTTATGATCACAGAATGTCATTCTCGGAGCTATACAAGCATTACTCTCCCAGCTGTGATTTACTGGACATTGATGCGGCACAGGATATGCTTGTGTTTTTCCTATAAAACATAACATCTTCAGTAAGTATAGAGTATTCTTAGGTATCCCTATTAGCTAAAATGTTAATATTTGAACATACAGAGGCTAATATTCAATGTCTTTTTTTGTCACTGCTTTTCAAGTGAAATCATAAAGCCAAACCAACAAATAAATACTATTTTTTAGAACAAAGGTATATACTGAATGCTTTTACCATATTTCTGTTTGTCTTTATAAATTACAAATCAAAGAATTTTACTTCTGTATCTTCCTGGCTCCTACTATACTTTAAATATTTTCTAAGCCCATAGATGACCCATACTTTTCTACACTCTTTGGTGATCCTAATCAACTTTATGACTTCATCGCCACTTCTCTTTGTAAATCCATGTAATTAAACTTTTTGTTTTCACTGTGTCTACTCTTACATTTTCAGCAGTCTCCTGGCTATCATATGACTGCTAATAAGTATCTCATATACACAGATATTACAAACTTATTCATTGTAACTCCTAGACCTGTTTGAGTTATTATTTCTGTTAGTAGCACCAGTGATCTTTCTCCTTTTTAACAACTTGTTCAGCTTTATCTTTTTCTCTTCCCTCTTGCAAAAGAAAAGTTGTAGTCCTATCAGTATTTCCTATGTAACATCTCTGACACCACTGCTCTCTTCTTGTAATTTCTCATCTTTGCTACAGTAGCTACAGTAATACACTAATAGTTTAATTGGTCTTCCCACCATAAGTCTACTTTTCTTCCTGAAATTCCCTATATATTCCAATTAGGATGAATCTTTCTAAGGCAAAAATTTTATCAGGTATCACCCTTTTTCAAAAACTTGCAAAAGTTGCTCTCTATTCAAATATAAAAGCCCAAATAACAGCCTACTGTTAGAATTTATGATAATATAACTTCATCCTAGTGACCTTTAATCTCCTTTTATTTACCCTCTTGACCTATTAAGCCCAACTACTCACTGTTCTCTGGTTTCTGTGCCTCTATGTTGTTCCTTTGCCTGGATTTCCCATCCTTTGTAACTATAGGTCCAACCTTCAGCCAAATAATTTCTTCATGATGATAACATGATACAGTGGAGTGATATAAAATTATCAAAAGGCTTGGCTTCCAGTCTTGGGTGTGACATTACTAACTATGTAATCCAGAAGTCTTGATCTTAAAAATCTGTAAAATGAGGAATAACTCCCTCACTAAGTTGTTGTTAAGTACTTTGTAAAATATAGTACTCTGCCACAGCTCTACCTTAGCTCCAAATCCACTTCTCTTCCATCAATTTCTGTGTCATATTGCTGGTAACTTAGAAACATTTCTCTTCCTTCTTAGAAGACATTTTTGGTATCACTCTATGGTGTCTGATACAATACATCTAATACTTGAATATATTTTTGAACATCCCACTAGTAGTATCGGACCTTTACACTGTCACTTTTACAAATGAGTTATGAATGTAAGTGAAAGATGTATTTATTCTATACAAACCATCATTTCTTGTCAAGAATATTATCTCAGAAAAAAAAAACAGAAAAATTGCAAGTATTGTCTAAAATATTTACGTACTAGATAAAAAGCAGTTGTCTTGAGGAGCTGACAGGGACCTTGAGGTTATAGAAGAACCACTACTTTTATAGCACTCAGAAGTTCCACATGATTCCTAAAGTAAACAGAGGGAAATTAGGCTTATGGGAAAATTATTTTAAAAGTTACATACAGCTGGCCCTCCCTGATGGCGCAGTGGGTTAAAGCACAGCACTAAGAAGCTGAGGCCACTTCCCCATGAGTTCAACTCCCGCCTGCCCCAGAGGTGATCACATAGCGTGGCAGACCTCTCCTGACCCCTCAGCAGTGTACTTTGTAGATCTGCCTGTTCTGCTCCCCACTCTGTCTCTGGTGAAGCCTCTCGCCACCCCTAAGCTTCTGTATGCACAAATAAATAAATCTTTTTAAAAAAAAAGTTACTTTACTTTACTTTCTAAATAATTATTGCTTTTGGGTTTATTATAAATAATCAAAACTACCTTTGAAGTCAGACACACATATATAGAAAGCAACAATTTTTATATCAACTCAAAATAGGACAATGATTATTATAAATAATTACTTTTTCCAAGATCTCAGAGACTTTTCAGTGGATAAGACATCTGAAACCTGCAACTCTGGTTATTTACTGATTTAAAACAAATACCTATTCCTAGTCTCAGTGCCTCAAGTTCTTTCAACACAGAGGGATGGAAAACCACAAACTAATAGAGAATTTGGTTCTTCTCCCAGCACTGTCATGAAATTATGAATCACTGACAAGGCATTTAAACTTTCTGGCTCTCAGGCCTTTTCTTTTTTTTCTTAAAGATTTATTTTATTTACTCATGCATATAGGAACTCGGGTGCAGGCCAGAGATGCAGGGGGTGAGAGGATTCACCAGAGCAGAGTGGGCAGCAGAATAGACAGATCGACTGAAATACACTGCTGAGAGGAGCAGCAGGTAAGACAGAAGTGTGCTGTGCCATGTGGGTTAGTTCCCTTTCAGGCTTTTTTTTTTTTTTATACAGTATCTGTAATCTGTACTGTAAGTTTCATTTTGGAGGTATAAATAACTTTATAGCTTCAAAAACAATGCACTGTGTTTTAAGGTTTATTTGGAAAGTTTTATACTTTTCTGAGCCTGTAAAATTAGCATTATCATATATTCTTAAAAGAAATTATTAATATGAAGTCTGAATGAATGCTACTAAAAGAAATCTTTTGGGGCCCTCCCTGGTGGTGCAGTGGGTTAAAGCACAGCACTAAGAAGCTAAAGCCACTTCAGCATGAGCTCGATTCCCGCCCCAGAGGTGACCCACATGGTGTGACAGACCTCTCCTGACCTGCCTGCTGCTTGCCTCAGCAGTGTATTTCATCATTTGGCCTATTCTGCTCCCCACTCTGTTTCTGGTGAATCCTCTCACCACTCCTGCACCTCTGGCCTGTACCCCAGTTCTGTATGCATAAATAAATCTTTTTTTAAATTTTTTTTTTTAAAGTTTATTTATGTATACAGAACTGGGGTACAGGCCAGAGGTGCAGGGAAGGTGAGAGGATTCACCAGAGACAGAGTGGGGAGCAGAACAGGCAGGTCAACAAAGTACACTGCTGAGGGGAGCAAGGGCAGGTCAGGAGAGGTCTGCCACTCCATGTGGATCACCTCCAGGACAGGCGGGGATCGAACTCATGCTGAAGTGGCTTTAGCTTCTTAGTGCAGTGCTTTAACCTGCTGCGCCACCAGGGAGGGCCAATAAATCTTTTTTTTTAAAAAGAAATCTTTCCTTTGAATAGCCACAAGATTGTATGTCACATGATTTATAGCCATATTTTATAGTCATTTATTTCCCTTACATTTGATAGCACATAATATGGCAGTGTATTTTCTAGGTGGGTAAGAGAAAAGATAACTCAAGTATCTGAATGCTTGTGAAAATTAGCAGCATCCCCCCAAAACTGATATCCTGTATTGGCATGGGGAAATTAGGTTTCATGCCTTTTTGGATGATTTCATTAACCATGGTAAGATAAGGACAAGGAAGGTATTATAGCCATTTTACATTTGGATAAAAGACATAAAAATAGTGGCAGAAATGTAATCAATGATTTGCCTATATAATTCCCTGTAACAACATTCATCACATAAAACAGTAACAGGGACAGAAATAAATGCCAACAAGAACCAAGAACTGAGATTTGATGTGATAAACACTCAGCTGACAATAAGGAAATCTGGATTTCAAGTTGGAGATTGCCACTGGCTATCTGACAAGCACTTAAATCCTTTAATATCCCATTCATAAAAGCAGTTATACCAAATACTTTTTCTATCCTTTTTATATTTTGAGTTTATCAACATAATTTTTTTTTACCTCCTGTGGGCCATGATTTACAGATATGTTCAAAGATAACTCCATTTTCTTCTTATCACATACGTGAATAATACTTGAAGCACTCTGTAACGGGAAGGAATACATAAATGTACTTTAATTTGGAGGTCATTAGGAAATTACAACTATAATCCACTTAACCTATCTTACATGTTTAGACACATCAATTTCTTTTAGGAAAGAAAATCTAAATCAGTTGAAGATATAATAAATAATATAAAGATAGATACAGTATAGAATACAATAGACAGAAACTTTAAAGAGGCCTCATATTAATTGGCTACATTGAGCAAATTATTGATCTTTTAAGGCTTCATATATAAAAATAGCACCCAGGTGTAGAACTGTTGTAGAGATTAAGATAATGAATATAAAGTTTCTAGTGCAAACTAGATACATAATAAATTTCAGTATGCATTTATCTGTAATTAATCATTTACTGTACTTTAAACACTGTATTTATACATGCTATTATTATTTAAATCTTATAGATAAAATGAGGGCTGGATTATGTAAAGGAGACAGTATATCCTAAACATAAGGTCAATCAGATCTGATTTAGAATCCCAAATACCTGTTTGATCTTGTATATGAGACTTAATCTCAGTTTATGACCTATAAACTAGAGGTAAGAATACTTATATTCTTCAGCGTTATTGTAAGGGTGATTAAAAGTAATATATGCGGCCCTCCCTGGTGGTGCAGCAGGTTAAAGCACAGCACTAAGAAGCTAAAGCCACTTCCACATGAGTTTAATCCCCACCCCAGAGGTGACCCAAATGGCTCCGTAGACCTCTCCTGACTGGCACACTGCTCCCCACAGCAGTGTACTTTAACAATCTGACTGTTCTGCTCCCCATTCTGTCGCTGGTGAGTCCTCTCACCACCCCTGCACCTCTGGCCTGTACCCCAGTTCTGTATGCAGAAATAAATAAATCTTAAAAAAAAAAAATTAGTACATGCAAAAATGCCCTGAGACTATTAGTAAGAATTCAATAAATGGTAGATATTTGCTGATTTATTTAAATGTTAAACTTTTGTACTAAAATCATTAATTTATTCCTAACTCTACAAACCAGGGTTGGATTAGGTGCAATCATTACTGAGAAATTTGAAAACAGTCTGCTTTTATCCCATAAATCAATGCTAACTGCTTTATTATTGGGTTTCTCACCTACCTCTCCCTACTTTATACTTATGAGTGTCTACCACATTATAAGGAAAGGGAATTCTAGTAAGAAGAACTAGTCATCTCAATAATACATACAACATATAATGTACATATAACATATAATATACATATAACATATAATGTACACATAACAATATACACACACAACATATAATATACCTATACAATGCATATTTGTTAAATACACTTTTATGTGAAGTTATGAAATAAGTCTTTGGATCTGTTTCTGTTATATGCCATTTTTCTGTGTTTTTTATACTTATCAAAATACTTCTCATATGTAATATCCTTGAATTAATAGCATCATTTCTTGTAACTGATCATTTATTCCAATTCAAACTGTTTATTAACCAGTGAATGGATTTCAAGGAATGAAATGGGATGTTATGGGGAAAAATTTTGTTTCAGTTTCTACTATTTCAAGATACAGGGATAGTTATCTATAAAAACATAAGTTATAGAACCTGATTCAAAGAACTGAGAAAAATGTAGGAAACTCAAATAAAACAAGTCAACCTAAATAATGATCTATGTTTATTTATTTTTTTTAAAGAAAAATCTTATTAAATCTGTATTCTGTTTTTAGTCCTGCTGTGTAATAGCTTTGTAGGGTGTTATGTAATTAAACTTATTATATACCTCAGTTATCTTATCTATAAAATGCTGGTGATATTTCTGCCCTGCCAGTTACACAGAATTGATATAAGGATTAAAAAAAGAAAAGGAAAACAACTCACAATATCTCAAAGTGACACAACACAGCAACTTAAAAACACCAAAAAAGTAATGTTATTAATGAATGTTTTATAAGTTTTTGAAATACACATTTTAAATTGCTTTATTTAATAAGCCAAATTTTCTTCTAAAAATTAACATTTGAAACATATATTCTAGTATCTAAGTTGTTTGGGAACAAAAAAGAAACTATAATATTTCTCTTCTACTTCATAACCAAGAAAACAGAACTTCCTATCCCCCTTTGCTTGGCAGAAGTAGAGAGAGTTGTGAGGAAAAAAAGATAAAGCAAAAAGAAACATTTTTATATTAAAAAGTGTAGAAATTGGATGCTCTGGAAAAGACTGTAAATGCTCAGAAGGGGGAAAGTCAGTGAAAAGCTATCAAAAAATCAAAACATAGTTCCTAAAAAATCATGTACTAATCTATCACCACTGTCAAATTTTAGTTTGACTAAGGGTAGTGGTTTCCTTTATGCAACTTTCCTTTTAAATCAAAGGTTTTTGTCAACAGACCAGGCAAACCACAATAGCAATGTCAGTACTGTACTGGCATAAGAAAGACCCAAAAATCAATTCAATGGAACAGAATAGAAAATCTAGAAATGACCCCATGTACACATCTGGCTAATTAACATCAAAAGAGCCAAGAAAATATAATAAGGAAAAAACAGTCTCTTCAATAAAAGGTGTTGGAAAAACTTGTCAGTCACATGCAAAAGTGTGAAACTTTACTACCTTACACTAGGCACAAAAGTTAACTCAAAATAGAATAAAGACTTGAATCTAAGATCTAAAAGCATGTAATTCCTAGAAGAAAATGTTAAGTGGAAAGCACCTTAACATTTTGTCTTGGTGATGAATTTTTGGATGACTCCAAAAGCTGAGGCAACAGAAGTCAACTACAGGAAGCTAAAAAGTTTCTGCACAGCAGGGAAAACCATCAACAAAATAAAAAGACAGCCAACCAATTTTTTTTTCAAATGTACAGAAAATCTCTGTATATCAGATATGTATATTTGATAAAGGATTAATGTCCAAAATGTTTTGAAGAGCTCATACAACTAAACAAAACAACAAAAATTGGTTAAAAAATGGACAAAAGAAAAAAAAATGGACAAAAAATGTAAGAGGCTTTTTTTTCTCCCAAAGAAGACACATATATAGATGATGAGCAAATACATGAAAAAAGCAAATACAACACCACTAATAATCTGGGAAACACAAGTGAAAAACACTATGAGGTATCACCTCATAACTGTCAGAATGGCTATAATCAGAAAGACAACAAATGAGGTAGTAGAAAAAGGGAACCCTGTCTACCACTGGTAAAAATGTATACTGGTATAACCACTAACAAAAACAGTGTGGTGGTTTTACAAAAATTAAAAAATAGAGCTACCACATGACCCAGAAATACTCAAGAAGTCCTACTGTGGGCATTCATTGGTGAAACCAAAAACATTAATTTGAAAAGATATATGCACCTTCAAGGAAAAAAAATGTATTCAAATCTGACACAGAGCTTCTATAACCACAGAAATTTCTTAAGTAATGAGAGCTGCAAAGATGTCTTTTGTTAGATGAGTGATTAACTTTTGAACAAAGACATAGGTGGTTGTCAAGGAAGTCAATCATGTGATTAGAAAAATTGTAACTTTCAGTAGCCTCTCCACTCGCAACTTCTAGGGTGGGAGTGGGCTGCAGTTTGAATCTTTGAATCAATGGTTAATAATCTAATCAATCATGATTATGTAGTGAAGGCTCTACAAAAACAAAAAGGATAGGGATTTGGAGAAAGTGGTACACTTGGAGAGAGCATGGATGCTCCATACCATTTCTTCATACCTTACCCTATGTGCATGGCTTCCAACTGGATGTTAACCAGCGGCCTTTATCTTAATCCATTTTTTTTAAAGATTTATTTATTTATGCATACAGAACTGGGGTACAGGCCAGAGGTGCAGGGGTGGCGAGAGGCTTCACCAGAGACAGAGTGGGGAGCAGAACAGGCAGATCAACGAAGTACACTGCTGAGAGGAGCAGCGGGCGGGTCAGGAGAGGTCTGCCACGCCATGTGGTCTCCTCTGGGGCAGGCGGGAATCGAACTCATGCAGAAGTGGCTTTAGCTTCTCAGTGCTGTGCTTTAACCCGCTGCGCCACCAGGGAGGGCCCCTTAATCCATTTTTAATAAACCAATAATCCATTAAGTAAAAAAACAAAAACAAAAACAAAATATAACTATGAATATGGTGCCAGGTGTTAATTAGATTCAATGCAGTGATCATTTCACTATCTATACAAATATTGAATCATTAAGTTGTACTATAAGTTAGTTATATGCTAATTATATCTAAAAAATATATCATGAGATTCTTGAGATTTTGCACAGTTATATGTTCAGTAAAAATTTACTTTCTAAACATGTAAATAAATAAATGAATATCTGAGTGTAAAGCACTCCAACTTTATCACCTGACATCAAACATTTGGCTGTCATATATAGAAACTTCTGCCTCTCCTTTGGGCTAGGAAAAGACGATCTGCTTTTCTGTAACTTCTAAATGGTGGTTATAAGTTGAATGTGGTTTGTTCTTGTGGGGTTTTTTGTTTGTTTTGAGAACCAGAGTTATTTGGCAGTTGCAAACACATAATTGTTCTTTATTCTGCCAGGGTGTTAACCTGAGCTGGTTATTCTTTTGCCATTTGTTATTTACTGATAGTCAAAGACATGAAAGGATGAATATAAACATCTGTCCTTTTGGAAACAAAGTTGAAGTTAAAAAAAAAAATATATGGAAAGGAAACTTGGGCTAATAGAATGAACATTTCCAGTAGGATGAAAGAAAAGCCTCAGTAGGAAAGAGATTGGGTTTTCCTGCCCAGGTTTGGGTTTTTTAGGATTCCCACCCTGATGGGTCAGTGGCACTCAAACATTTTGTCCAGTGGCACCAGGTGGAGCTAGCTGTCCCTCCATTTGCTGCCCAATAATTCATTTGTCATTACTGGGGAGGGAGTGTCCAGTATATCATATGGACTTGTCCATTGTGTATTGTGGAGTATATGTAGAAGCCATTTTAAAGTCTAAAGTGCTATTCAAATGTATGGTATTATTATTTACACTATTTCCAATGATGATTACAATACATTATATCCTGTACTGAATTTAAAGGGTTTTTCTAAAATACAGAAAATGTCCAATATCCTGCTTGACTTTATAGCTGCTAATGGCAGAGGACTGGGGGAAATGCCTTACAACACATTGACTACGAATCAGTGTGACTTATCTGCAAAGTCCTAGAGGAGCTATTAGAATTGACTAGAAGGTAAAAAAAGCACAGGTACTTTTTGGCAACTGTAATAGGCACTTGATTTTCAAAGCCATTTTCACCCTTACCCCAGATAGACTGTCTTGAGATTTATGCATCACACCACATGCCTATGAAAATGGCTCATATCAAAATAACTGTTCTCAAGGATGTGGAGAAAAAACAACCCTCATATACTACTGGTAGGAATATAGATTCATCTAGCTCATAGGAAAACAATTTGGAGATTACTCAAAATATTAAAGATGGATCTACTAGATGATTCAGCAATTTTACTCCTAGGTATATATCAAAAGGTTGCAAAAACACTAATTCAGATGATAAGTGCATTCCTATCTTCACTGTAGTACTGTTTATAAGAGCCAAGGTATGGACACAACCTAAGTTGGATGAGAAGATTAGGAAAATATATATGTACACAATGGAATACTACTCAGCTATCAAAAAGATAAATGTTTATCATATGTGACAAGGTGAATGAAACTGGAAGAGATTAGGCTAAGTAAAAAAAGTGAAAAGGAGAAAGGCAACGCCACTTGTATTTGGAATATAGAATAACAAACAAACAAAAAGGGGTCAGATAGAACCAAACCAGTCCTAACAATCTATTGATAACTTTACAATTGAGGACACCCAAAATGGAGGGAAAGAAAAGGAATTTCTGTCAGTCCTATGCTTTAAGCAAATTAGCAATTTAGGATAGTCTTTGAGAATTAGAATCCAATCTAAATTATATACATGATAACATGGTACAAATGGAATACATTCAGCACGAAATACCTGCCATACCTTACCAGGCATATTGTCACTAATTTAGAAACTAATCTGTTGGTTATGAAATATAACATCAGGGACAGCAGTTGGGATAAAATTTTCTGGGAAAATGTGCTTTCCTTCCCAGTGGAGATATTTAAACACTCTCCTTTCATTAGAATTGAAGAAGATTTTCAGGCCAGTGTGGGCAGATAACTGAGAATACTCTAATCAGATTGCTTGCAAAAGGCCATGATAATGTTTCAGGATATCAGCAAAGAAATTGATTAAAAAAAATCTCTCGATGCCAAATATTCCCCAAGGTCTTAGACCAGCTCTGCAACAGCCTACTCCAAAACCAGTTTTAGCCCAGTATCTGCTTTTAAGCTAGGAAAGAAAAACCAAAATTTCATTGAGAGGTTGAAGAGGCTGGTTGATGAGAATTTATCATGGGAAGGGCATTTTTTTATCCAGACACCTTAAACCAAATAAGATGTATTGCAGAGATTTTCTCTGGGAACTTGATGGTGACACCTGGATTTGGGGGGACACTTGTCCTTTTTAAAAAAAAAAAGAGAGGCAAGCAATGCCACTGAGTGATAAATAGTTGATTACTCGTTTATAACCCAAAAGTTTGCTAGCAGCCAATTACTTTTATCCTAACTCAAATGCAATTTAACTAAACTCAGCAAGTATTGAACTAGGATTTCTTTGTCTTCAAAGGACTGCAGTTACTTTTTAGACAAATTTTGATAAATTAAGAAAACCAAGCATTAAACTTCCCTTCAATTGGTTTTCTGATCTGTAAGTGGCAGAATGAGTAAATAAGACAACTGTTCTAGGGCAGTTCATATCACCAGCTACTTTAGTCTATGTAACATAATAAAAACACTTATTATGGCCTCAATTATTAATAAAAATTCTATAGTTTAGCATGATAATAAATCCCAGAAAAACCCAAACACACTGAATAAAAGGTAGTACAAGAACAAAAACATCCATTATTACTTTCTATATATTAAAGCCTCACAGATTTGTGGAATTAAAAAATTATAGAGATTTAGAGTATTTACTGTATACAACTGGCACTCATTACATCTTTTAAATTTATATTTGATATATGGATCTTTGAAAATCTAGAGATTATAATATAAATGAAATGGGAAAAGCTCTTTTGTGACAAAGGAAAGCTAGTATGCACAGTCTTTGGTAAACTCTCCTTCCCAATACTGTAGCCTGTATCTGTGTAAAGTATATGGATAAAAAATAAACTACATTAAACAAGAAGCCCAATAAGTAATGTATATGATTTAAGGTTCTAATTTCTTGAATTTCATTCAACAATTTACCTTTGTTTTCTTTAGTTGAATGACAGCTTCATGAAAAGTTATCTCTTCAAATGTTCTCAGAACTGGCTCAAGTTCTATTAAACATTCTAAATAAGAAAAAAAAAAGACCGAATAGTTTGTAATTATTAAATTAAAAAACATAACAATTAAGTGATAGGGTTCTGAGTCAATATCTAAGATGATTACATTTAACTGTCTTGAGAGCCTTTACTATAGCTATGAATGAACAGACATAGAGATCAATAGAATCAAACTAGGTTTCTAAAAATAAGCCCTTACAATTAATGCAAATTTTTGACAAAGTTCTAAGAAATCCAGTATTTGAGGGGTCTCCCTGGTGGCTCAGGGGTTAAAGTCCCAAGCTACCAAGCTATTGCCAGCCACCGCAGCATGAGATTGCTCCTTGGCAAAGGAGCTAACCCACATGGTGCAGCAGACTTCTCCTGTCTACCTGTTTCTCCCATCAGCAGTGTATTTCAGTAGGTCTACCTGTTTTGCTTCCTACTCTGTCTCTGGTGAATCCTCTAAACCCCCTTCCCATACTCCATCCCTGCACTTCTGGCCTATGGCCCAGTTCTTGTATGCACAAATAAATATATTTTTTTAAAAAAAAGAGAGAGAAATTCAATGGGTGAACAGGTAGTGTTTTGAACACATGGTACTAGGACAGTTGGAAAGCCACATGGAAAAATAAATTTAGACTCTTACCTCATTCCATACATAGAACTAACTTGAAGTGGGTCATGCACCTAAATGTAAATATAGGAGAAAATCTTCATGTCCTTGGGTAGACAAAGAATTCTTAGATATGACATAAAAACAGGACCAATAATAAAACTGATAATTGGACTTCAAAAATATTGGAAGCTGTTGTACTTCAAAATATGCTACTAAGAAAAATAGAAAGACAGCCTGAGAGAATTGTTTCTGCACATCATGCAGTTACTAAAAGACTTAAATCTGAAACATATACAGATCTCTGTCTACAAATTAAAAAGGCAACTTAATTAAAAAATGGGAAAAGACTGAATTTCACCAAGGGAGATACATAAGTATCTTAAAAACATAAAAATATATTTAATGTCAGTAGACATTTCAAAATGCAAATTAAATATGAAATAATACTTCATATTCAATCATATTGCTATAAATAAAAGGAGAACCACAAGTATCAAGAGTGTTAGTAGAAAAATAAAAGGAGAACTACAAGTATCAAGAGTGTTGTAGAAAAATCCACATCAATAATCCACTTTAGAAAACAATTTGACAGTTTCTTAAAAAGGAAAGATTAACATACAACCCAACAATTCCACTCACAAGTAGTTATTTAAGCATGTTCACACTAAGACTAGCATATTCAGAGTCATAGCAGCTGTCAGGTGATCTAGTAGACATGGAGATACAGGCAGAGTACATGATGAGAAAGTATATCAGGAATAGGATTCTGGAAAGGAAAAGTGGTATTGAGAACACAACTAGTTCTACTTATATTTGTGTAGGTTTATAGATACTTTTCTCCATGAAAGATGGATAAACTGTACAACTAAGTTTATAGATCTGCTAATGGAATTATGAAAGAATTCTCTCTCATGGTTTCTATTTTCTCAATGTAGTGTGAACAGATCATCAGTTCAAAGGAAAAATGGTGTACAAAGTGAAGGTTTAAGAAGAGATACTAAGGTATGTGTATCACTCATCTTTTCTTCCCAAGTTCAAAATCTCTAAGAAAAGTCATAGACCAAAGAAAGAAGGTGATCAAATATCACCTTAAAGAGTGATAATGTTATTCGGAGAAAATACCTTTAGCTCTGTAGCCCATAGGCTTCATAATACTTTACCCCTGCAGTCGACAGCTTTACTCACTCAGTCACAGGTCTCACCGTGCTTACACATGAGGGAGCAGAAAAATGTGCGTCCTTAAACATGCTGACTTCTAAAAGAAGGAGAAAACTAAGAAGAACTCACATACACATGTTTTCTCCAAAATTAATAAATGAGGTAAGAAGTCTGAAAAGGAGTAACTGAAGAAAAGACAAAAGCTGAAATGCTCTACCTATTATCTATTTTCCTTCTTGGGGACTGAAGTGGGAATTTCAACCTCATTTTGGAAACATGAAGAATCAAACTTGTGTGTCATTTCCAGCAGGACAAGATGATAATCTACGACAGTAATTCTCAAATTTTGGATCTTGGGATTCTTCAAGATTGTTGATTACCTCAAAGAAGCTTTGTGTATGTGAGTTATATCTATTGGTAGTTACTAAATTAGAAATTAAAACAGAAGAATATATGAGAACACACTGTGTTATCTGTTGAAATAATGATATCACACCTCTGGAAAAATCAATTACACACTTATGAGAGAAGAGTAAAAATGGGGAAATACTACCTAGCATTTATTATTTTGAAAACAGCAGTGATTTTGTGAACCCTTTATATCAAGGACCAACCCTTGTACTCCCACCTGTTTCCCAGGGTTTCTGCACTATTATACTTTAAGGATAGCTGATCTATGGTAATGGAATAGCAGATGTATATGAGAAGCATAACAGAATTGCTAAGTAGTGTTCAGTCCCAGTTTTGGCCATTAATTTGCAGAAATCAGTGACTTCTACTTCAAGTCAAAATGGAATAATAGTAAATTATTTACTTTCCTGATTTAAGCAACTAAAAAGCCTGACAAAACATATGAAACAGTGAATGTTTTTAAGACAGTGGGTATCAGGCAACAAAGAACAGTGATCTCTTAAGATATGGGAAACAAATGAGATGAACTTTAAGATTCCCTGGATTACTGCCTTGAGAAAATTTCTAATTACAGCACAAGGAGAAGGGAGTGAAGTAAAGCTTGGTGGACATTCAGAGTTGAAGAGATGAGGCTGAGAGTCTTGGTAAACCAAAGCATATAGGTTCACAGGAGAGTATCAGAGAGAAGGGGACGTGCAAAGAGAGAGAACTTCAGAGATCTGAAGAATGTTTCCCACAAGTATTAAGCAATATGAATAATGTAGTGTGCAAAAGTAAGTCAAAAGCCAAGGTCTTAAATGAACAAGAAAGAAAAAAAAAACAGGAACTTCACAGAGAAGTATTGCCCAATGGCATATTCCTTCAGAAGAACTAGAACTTTTAGGGAATGGTGAAGAAATTACTATTGGAAGTGGCAATGGGGACAGATGGGGGTATATTCCCTTCCTCATGGCTCTAGGAAATAGAAGATAAAATGTGAATATATTATTTTTATCAACTTTACTTTTATTAAGCATAAAAAATGGTGAGCACTGGACAGTTTTTAATGGAAAATATTTTGTCATTGCTTTTTTTAGTTGGAATGAAGATTCCCAGTTTGTATCTTTTCAGTCTTTTTTAATGGACTCTTATAATGCAAAAATTTAAGTTTTATCTAAGTCCAATTACCGGTTTTTTTCAAAATGGAGCTTGCTATTGATGTCACATCTAAGAATTCTTTACCTTGCCCAAGGTGTTGAAGATTCTCTTCTACATTTACATTTATATTTAGGTGAAGATCCATTCTACTTCTGAAATAATTCTTAATTTTATCAAATTTTTCCTTCAGGATTACCACCTTAATAAGGAAAATCCTGCAAGAACCTCCTAGCTGCTCTTTGCTTCCATTCTTCCCCTTCTCCAATTATTTACCATGCAACAGCATCAGTTTCTTCTAAACTTAAAGTAGATCATGCCACCTTCCTACAATACACTTTAATGGTCATCTATTGTACTTGGAATATGTACCATTTTAATGATAGCTATAGCCTCTTCTCTCCCCTCTAATCCCTTCTCATATTATTCCCTTCCTTGCTCATTATATTCTAGCTATGTGTACCTTTCTTTTTTGTTCCTTACAAATACTAAAGTTTTCTCTTCTAGTCTCAGGGTCTTTGCCCTTGCTGTTTTTCTCTGCTTGAAATACTCTTCCTTTAGCTTTTGAATGGCTGGCTGCTTCCCAAACTTCCAATTTCATTTCAAATTTTTACTTCTATGTAAAAGGCTTTTTACACTTCCCTAGCTACTATATTATTGGGCTTACACTTTAACAATTTATCTTATCTCATCTCAGTATGTGCCAAATGGTAAGTGGGTCAATAAATATTCTTTAAATACATGAGTGGAATGATAACTTCTATCAAATGATTTTTCTGTTATGAATTCTCAATTCTGTTCTAGAAACAGTTACCCCTTTATAAATGCTATGAATAACAAGAATAAAGAGAATTTTTAAAAAGTATATCATCTATCTTCCATACTTATTCAAAAATTCTTTAATTTTAATTAAGTATATCTGTTACTTTCACAACTTAAAAGGTTCAGGTTAAAACTATACACTCACTCAAGAAAGATGGTCTCTCATCTGGATTTTGTGCCCATCCACTTTGTATTAAAGAGATCATAAGTGCTCGATGAGGTATATCAAATGGCAGGCTTTCTTCATTAGTGTCAGGCCGATGTCCTTGTGACACACTATACATAATCTGCAAAGGATTGGTGACTTCTGCCAAAACAAACATATGTCATTCACTAGAAATATACTATTCAAAGTGAAAATCTTAAAATTTGGGAGTAATTCATTATACCATTTTCTGTCAAAGGAATACAAAGATCCCAGTCATTACCAGACTTTTCTACCTCCTTCCTGTGGGAGAAATTTGTATTCTCATTAATTTTGTACTGGATCATATAATTTAAGTTGGCCATGAAACACAAATAGAAAAGAATAAAACAGACCTCAGGGCTAAACAGAAACTCAATGAAAAAGCGCTACTGCAGTTAATCCCCTCATGTCAATGATAAATTAATGTTTATTTTTAAGCTGAGATTTTAAGATTGTTGACAGCACACTGACCTATACAAAACTCAAAAATAAAGTTTAAATTATTTATCAGTGTTTACTGGTCTTTACAGAAGGACCACTAAATAAATGTTTATATAAATAATTTCATAGCTAAAAGAAATCTTAGGTTCAGGAATTAAAAATTTTCATTTTGCAGATAAAAAATGAGAATAGAAGAGCTTTAGTGAATTTATCATAGAGCTAAATCTTGTCAGTACAAGAATTAGAATGTACATTTTTCTGATCCTTAATTAAGCATACCTTCTACTATACAGTGCATTTATGAGTGTAAATTATTATGCTTTTATAGCATATTTTCCATAAAATGAATGGTAAGCAGATTTAAAATAAAATGAACCATAGATAATTCTGAGTGTCGCCTACCAAGTAATGTTACCTAGATAAGAAAGTCAAAGTATACTTACCTTCAAAGGGCTGTTTTCTGGATAAAACTTCCCATGTGATAACTGCATAGCTGTTTAATATAAAAATATATACATATAGTACATTATAAACTAAAAATGCGTAATAAATTAAAGTAGTATGAAATTTAAAAGCTTAACTAAAGTAACTTCTTAAAGTGGTAAGGCCCTAAGATGTCCAAAAAAGAAGTACACCTGAGTAGATAAATGTATATAGTTTGCTTTGAAAGGAAGTTATCTTAACCTGAAAAAAAGGTAATTATTATAATAAAAACTTAAAGTTACAGGCAAAGATAACTTGTGATAATCATTCCTAAACAGCTATATAAGCTATGTCCCCTAATTACATGGTTTTATTATTCACACCAAATAAAGACCAATTTAAAAACCTGGCATATGTAGTCTTAGTGACCATTTTATCCTCATTTGAGAATTATCTTCTTTGCTAGTGGTAAGTATTAGCCACAAACAGTTTCTCTCCCTCCACCATAGTTATAGATGATAAAAATCCTGAGTATTATATGTCTTACATTTAAGGATTTTTTATTTTTTTAAGATTTATTTATTTATTCATACAGAACTGGGGTACAGGCCAGAGATGTGGAGGGTGAGAGGATTCACCAGGGACAGAGTGGGGAGCAGAACAGGCCGATCTACGAAGTACACTGCTGAGGGGAGCAGCGGGCGGGTCAGGAGAGGTCTGCCACACCATGTGGATCTCCTCCGGGGCAGGTGGGAATCGAACTCATGCGAAAGTGGCTTAGGCTTCTAAGTGCAGCGCTTTAACCCGCTGCGCCACCAGGGAGGGTCCAAGGATTTTTTTTTTAAGATTTATTTATTTATGCTTACAGACCTGGGATACAGGCCGGACGTGAGAGGATTCACCAGAGACAGAGTGGGGAGGAGAATAGGCAGATAGACAAAATATACTGCTGAGGGTAGCAGCAGGCAGGTCAGAAGAGGTCTACCATGCCATGTGAGTCAGCTCCCTGACGGGGGATTGAACTAGTGCTGCAAAGCACTCATAATGAGGTGCTTTAACCCATTGTGCCACTAGGGAGAGTCCTTTTTTAAAGGATTTATAACAGCAGTTTTAAGTAAGGCATTTCTTTTCTTTTTTTGAAGATTTTCTTATTTATGCATACAGAACTGGGGTACAGGGGTACAGGAGTACAAGGGCAGTGAGAGGCTTCATCAGAGATAGAGTGGGGGGCAGAACAGGTTGACTGATGAAGTACACTGCTGATGAGAGCAGTGGGTGGGTCAGGAGAGGTCTGCTGCACCATGTGGTCACCTTCCAGGCGGGGATTGAACTCATAATGAAGTGGCTTTAGCTTCTCAGAACTGTGCTTTACCCCACTGTGCCACCAGAGAGGGCCCTAAGGCATTTCTAATTTGAAAAAAATATTAACCACTGTGGTGTCTAATTTATTTTTACCACACTTATGAGAGAAGAACTAAAACTGTTTTAAAATGTAGTAACAAAATTCTGACTGATTAATCTTATTTTTTAGATAATATTATCTCTAAGCAAAAGGAATACACTTTACCTATATATATCATGTTTGACACTGGCCCTTGATTTTTGTCCAGGTTCATAGTTTTCAGGTGGCATGTAGATAATTGTCCCTCCTTCTGGTGCAGATTTACTATTTCGTGATTGTGAGAGGGACATCATACGCCATTTTGATAAACCAAAATCTGCAATCTGAAAGGGAAAATAAATAATTGAATTTAAAATTTTCTTCAAAAATATCCAAGAATTGACTGGGATATGAAACCAAGAAAATTTTATAAAGATAATAAAATCCAAGTAGATTGAAAATTTATGGAGTGCAAGTTTCACATTATCTTACATAATATAGATAAATGATACCTTATATAAATATGTATGTGTGTGTGTATATGTATTTATTTATTTACTTAAGGTTATGAGGAATACGTGAAAATACCTCCATGATGTTTTCAGTGCTCTTTGTGAGAGACAGAATGGAAAGTTCTACAGGATATGAGAAAAGAAAATGTCACTCTTGTTTTTAAGAAGGAAAAAGAAATAACTGATTTTGCAAATTGATACATTGGTAGGAGATGATTTTCAAGCTCTTAAAAAACAGAAAATTTTATAAAAGGAATTCTTTATGGGTAATTAATGAGTCGGCAAAAATTAATGAAAACTCTAGTTAATTTAATCAAAGATGATACCAAGCTGGTGGAGAGACAGTCTCAACCCCTATATACAGAAATAATGTTCAAAAATAATGAGGCTGACATGATCACTCAATCTAACATGATAAAATCTGCTGAAGTCCAGAAAGCATTCTAGAAAGTACATTAAGGAAATGAGGCTGGGCAACAGTACATGAAAAAACAGGGCTATTTGTTGACACTAGCCTAACTTGAATATTGTGATATAGCATCTGTTCCCCAAAAATAATGAATTTTGAAAGAAATAAGGCCACGGAAATCACAATTCTATTACATTCTACATTCACCAAATCATATCAAAAAGTATTTTTTTCTATTCTGTAGATCAAAATTTAAGAGAGATTTAAACAAAGATGTATCTGTGAACCTGGAATTAAAACCCATCTAATAAGAAAACTGGTTGAAGGAATTAACAATATTTAGCAGGGAAGCCAAAACACAAGTGTCAGTGAGGAGTTGGGAGTATAGCTATATTCAAATATCAGAAGGACTATCACGTGGAAATGACATCTCTGTAATGACAAAACTACAGAGATGGAAAACAAGTTAGTTATTTTTCAGGGGTCTAGAATGTGGAGGAAGGAGCTGATTACAACTAAATGGAGTAGCATGAACAGTCCTTCTATAGATTAGTGCTGTATCTTGATTTCTCTGGTGGTTACACAAATTTAAATGTGACAACAGAATTACATACAGGCATTCATTAATGTCAAATTTTTGGTCTTGAAATTACACTATAATTATATAAATGTAATCATTGGAAACTGGGACTTGTTTGTATTAATCTTGTAACTGCTTGTGAACCTATACCAATTTGAAAATAAAAAAAAGTATATTCATCAATTTCAATTGAGAAGTAAAAACTATTTTGTACTGTAACTGTATCAATATCTGTGGTTTTGGAATGACTAGGAAGGAAGAGGGAACTCTGATTATAAAAATCAGGATCTCTAGAAAAGGAGATACAGTAAATTTTCCAAGTGGAATAAATAAACTGTTTTTAAACACTCAGATAACCATTTAAAATAAGTTGTTACCTTAACGTGAAATTCATTATCCAATAAAATATTCTGAGTCTTCAAGTCATGATGAAGTAGAGGAGGGTTCATATTGTGCAGGTAATTTACACCCAGTGCAATTTCATGCAGGATGCGGAATCTCAACGGCCAAGGAACTTCAGGATATTCAATTTTCTTGATATATAATGGTAAGAAACCCAAAATTAGTGGTGAAACCTCCAATTACAAATTTAAACTTTGAGGGGAAATATTATATAAAATAGAACACATGCTCATTGTTAATACATATATCAATCTGATATTCACCTCTACTTTTCCTTTTTAGAGAAACCAGTGATAACTTTATAATATTGCTATTTGCTTTTAGTTTATATAGGTAATGTAACTACATGTTCTTTCTTTTGTTGACACAGCTTACAATTATTTTTTATCTGAATGATACTTAGACACATATACTCACACCCATCTCCCTATTCTTATATAACCTTATATGATATAGCATGTGTACATACTACTCATATAGATATAAACTATTTCTATTATGTATCAAACTATTCACTCAAAACCCTTAATTTCCTAATAATATAAAACCTAATTTATTATGATAATCACTTCATAAGTTAAAAGTATGACCATAACATATATATATATGTAGATTAAGCATTAATCTCATACTTTCAACCAAATAATTTATTTGCATTCTAGTTTGAAATACTAGCCTTTAGGAGCCTTTTTTTTGTGTGAAGGAAACAGTCATCTTCATTTTTAAAGTGTGTACCATGTACCATATAGACACATTTAAAACATAATCATTTATATTTCTTCATATTTGTAAATGTTTATCTGAATTTTCTTAAATATTTTCTGAATATGAAGTTAATGCAGCTTCTTAGAAAGACTACACTCAGAAAAGTTAGATACTTTATATAGTTTGGAATATGTCACAAAGTACATTTTTAAAAATGAAATAGAAAAGTATGCTTCTACTGAAGGGTCATAATTAATCCTGAGAATGTTTTCTGCTGCTGGGTCATTTTTCAACAATCTTTTTGTGAGGTTGGGGGAAGTGCTTTAAGATAATTGCTAGTCAAAATAATGAATTTCAGAAAACCAAAGAAATGCAAAACACACTAAGGCTGAACATGACATCCTCTTGTATATACAGATATCTTTCCACCTGAGTAACTGAATCTTATTCTGTAAAGTAATTACTTTTACTGAAAATTATGTACTTTAAAGGAATAATGAGAAATTTCTGAAGTACAGTATTATTTGGAGGCTTCTGAACATAAAGAGGAAGGAAAGTAAAGAAGTATTATTCTACATTTTATGATTGGTTTTATGACATTTTTAGTTGGTTCCACATTTGAGTGCCAAAATATCTTTTGGAGTCCTGGGGTATAGGAAGAAAACATAAGAACTTCAATTTATATTCATTTTTCAACAATAAAAAATGTGCTTAACTGACATTTGTATTTTGATAGCTGCAGTGGTCACACAAAATCTTATGCCGTAACACCACTTTATCCTTGTTTCAGATGGTCATGGCAAATACTGTACAATGTAACATATTTTTAAAAAAGAGGAAGTCACTCCATGAAAGGCAGAAAGTGGGATTCACCCTTTTTTATTTACAGAGCACTGTAATGTATCAGAATTTAGTAGTGTCCAATAAGTGGCTTTTACATACTCTATACCCAGGTGTAAATAAGCCAACTCTTAAAAGAACAGACTGACTGATACAAACAAACTTCTCAAGAAAACCTATATTGGGTATAATATTAATAATGTCAACTCAAGTAAACAATAGATAAATACATATATTTTGAGAATGAGAACTGCAAATGTGTTTACTGATAGAATTTACAATACATTGAAAAAAAAAATAAAGGTATGAGTAACAAATACATTGGAAAAAAAAAAAGGTACGAGGCTTATGCAACATTGTCTACCAGCAGAGAAGCTAATGTTTTTGGTGCTCAAAGATTTATTTGGCACATTAACTCAGGACTTTATTAACTGATTTTATTAACATTTAATCTGAATCCTAAATTGTCTTTATATAGAGCAAAATCTGGCTCAACTAACTGGTGCATGATTTCTCATTTTCTTTCCTGTGTATATACACATGGGCAATTCAGGAACAGTAACTTCAGCAAAATAATCTAGGTCCCTTATACCACTGGGTATTTTTAACAACACAAAAGAAGTCATAAATAGTGAAACTTTGCTGCATTTGTTTCTCATTATTCTGACTTTGATTCATCTATGTATACCCAAATAATCTAAGTGCATGTAAAATCTAAACATACGTAGTTTTTATAACAGATTATAGCCAGTGAATATACTTACTCTGTGTAGGAGTTCATTTAATGATCCATTTGGCATGTATTCAGTAACTATTCCCAAAAATTCAGGCTCATTGCAAATTCCCAAAATTGGAAGAATATAACTAAATCTAGCTTTGTGTAAAATTTCAGCTTCTCTTAAGACATCATTTCTTTCACTAAAAACAGAAAATGCAAAATTGTATCAAAGTAATGAAAAACACAAAATTATTATGTTCATATTTAGTAAGCTTGTCTCTTTCATGAGATGGCTTTTAAGCTCATATGAATTATGCAATTTCTCTACCCTTTAATTTCATATTTATTTATTTTTAAAGATTTGTTTATTTCTGCATACAGAACAGGGGCACAGGCCAGAGGTGCAAGGGGCAGTGAGAGGATTCACCAGAGACAGAGTGGGGAGCAGAACAAGCAGATCTTCGAAGTACAACTGCTGAAGGGAGCAGCGGGCGTCCCACAGAGATCTGCCAGGCCATGTGGGTCACCTCCGGGGCAAGCGGGGACCTAACTCATGCGGAAGTGGATTTAGCTTCTTAGTGCTGTGCTTTAACCCACTGTGCCAGGGAGGGCCAGTTTCATCATATTTAAAATAGGGAAAAGACCTACCCTCTATATTCCACAGGTAATTTAGAGATCAAAATAACTTCCATAACTCAATGACAGAAAAAAGTGCTACACCCAGGTTGTTATTATACTTTTCTAGGAAAGAGAAAAAAGACAATGTCTGAGTAAGCCTATAAATCTACTGATATTAGAATAATTGGTGTATGAACTAAGCAAACAAGTCTGTGTTGTATTCAAAAGAACAGCTTTGATTACAATATTACATTCAGTTTATGGTTGCACAGCATGTGGAAATTTTCCAATTTGTTCTGAATATTAAAACATCTAGATTGTTATAAATGACTAGGTATAAATGACTAGGTGATTGGTATAAATGACTAGGTGATAATAGTTTCAAGAAGAATAATGCTTAAAAATTATACACAAACTGAGGAAGGAAAAAAATGAGAACACGTAAATGCTTGTAACAGATTTGTGGGGTAACTGGATTTACTTGCTTACTCATACATTATACAAATAAATATTAAACTTTCATTATGAGTAAACTGTGCTCAACACTATATAGAATATAAATATTTCTGGCCCTTAAACTGCCAGATCTTTTAAGAAAAATACTTATTGTGGTATTGATTTGCGTTTCTCAGATGACTAATGATGTTGAACAGCTTTTCATTTGTACATCTACTTTCTCATACCTGTGATTGTTTCACATTGGGATGTATATTAAACTATTAAGTAGTATACTTAAGTTTTTTAAACTATATGATTTTTTATTGATGTAATGTAGGTTTACAACAATATGATTTAAGGGTATAGCCTCACACCTCTAAAGATGTATCTTAACACATCACATCTACCACCAAAGTCATGTCACACATTTTAAAAATATGTAGTTATATTTGTCAATTATTATTCAATAAAGTTAAAAAAAAAGAGAACAAGTTAAAAAATGAAAGTATCAGAAAAAAAAAAAAGCCCAGAATGTAATTAAGGCCAACAAAAAACAAACAGGAAAGTAAATAGAGAACTGTGGGGAGCTCTGAATAAACTTCGGGCTAGCCTATAGTCTTTGAGATGGGATTTTAACTATAAAGATGGATAGACTCTTAATCTTTAGAAAAAGGGTAACCAAGATGGATGTGATCTTCAGAGGGGAGGGACTTTGTCTTTTTTTTTTTTTTCCCATTTATGTATCCCTAGGACCTGGAACAGCACGTTTCACATAGTATACTTAATGGATATGTATGATTTATATACAAAGAAGATAAAAGCTATGCTTAGAATATGAGCCAGGGTAGTAGTAATTGAGTTGTGACTATAGGTTCTCAAGCAGGAATGACAGGGGCAGATGATTACCTTGGCAGCAAGATGTCGGATCAATAGATAGACATACAGTTTGAAAGTCAGATGTTAGATGGTTATAATACGAGTTAAGATATGAAGCAGAGGCCCTCCCTGGTGGCGCAGCGGGTTAAAGCACTGCGCTAAGAAGCTTAAGCCACTTCCGCAAGAGTTCGATCCCCGCCTGCCCAGGAGGAGATCCACATGGCGTGGCAGACCTCTCCTGACCCGCCCACTACACTTCGTCGATCTGCCTGTTCTGCTCCCCACTCTGTTCCTGGTGAATCCTCTCACCCTCCACATCTCTGGCCTGTACCCCAGTTCTGTATAAATAAATAAAAAAAAAGATATGAAGCAGAATCTGAATTATAAAGGATGCAAATAGAAATAAAAACACAAACTGAACAGAATACCCAGGCGGGTAGTGACTGACTGACTAGAGATATTAAAGAAAAAAAATGAACGGGGATTCAAGATGTCAACAGTTTTTACCCTGGTTGAATGTGTGTTGGTAGCAGCAGTAACAGAAATAGAAATGTCTCCCAGTAAAGCCTATTGGGTAAGTAATGAGATGATTAATTGCTCAAGCTGTAGATGAATGACTTGAAAAAAAAAGAAACATATTCCAACTCAGATTAAGAGATCTGTTTTTCACAACAATCAAAAAGCAAACAATAAAGCAAAAAATCTTGGTAATTAATGTTATGAATAGGCAATATACTTTAAGATTTAAAAATTACAAGAGGATATAAAGTGAAAAGCTTCTTTCTTTTCCCTGTCTTCACCACTTCATACCTCAACTATCAAGTAATCAAATCTATCAGTCTGAGACCTGTTTTAATCTACAACCCTATGTCTAAACATTTCTGTATTCGCATCAAGAGTTGTAGGTTAACAAGACATCCTCACAGGGAGGATCCTCACAGGGAGACTCCTTACAGGGAGACTCAGGATGGAGCTGAAGATTCTGGAAATATTCAGAAGAACTATACAAAGGGAATGCTAGAAAAATCTCAGAAATATTTAATACACTCATCTAAGAGTTTGAGGCAATTCTTTCTGTTGTCACCTATTTTGTTGTGGCTATTTTGTATGCACTATTATCCTAAATTAGCCTCTACAGTTGCTTTAATTAGTTCCACTTTATATACAAAGGCAGTGAGGGGTATATACATTAGTGATTTTCTTTTTTAAAAAAGATTTATTTATTTATACATGCAGAACTAGGCTATCGTCCAGAGGTTAGAGGTGATGACAGGACTCACCAGAGACAAAGTGGGGAGCAGAACAGGCAGATGGACGAAGTATTGCTGAGAGCAACTGAAAAGAACAGTGGGCGAGACAGGAGAGGTCTGCGGCAATATGTGGGTTGCCTCCCTGGCCAGGGGTTGAAGTCATGCTAAAGTGGCAGTAGCAAGCTTCATAGTGCTGTGCTTTAACCTCTTGTGCCACCAGAGAGGGCCCTAAATTAGTAATTTTCTAATCATCATGCCACAAATAAGTGACAGGGTTAGAGTTAGGTTTGAATTGCTATCATGGGGACTCTTTAAGTCTTTGTTCCTTTACTTTTACTGCTTCATCAAAGAAGAACGTCATTGAAATTAGATTTTAGAAAGACTGAGTATAATAACAGACAAAGCCAAAAACTGTTTAAAAATGGGTTTTTATATTTCTTTATATATATACACACACATATATATATAATAGTTTATTTTTACATCATTTTGTGCATTTTCCATCTCATTTGTAATCCCCTTGGGCTTCCCATCACCAAATCACCCATGTGCCTTCACCATAGTCCAGTGCATTTCCCTCCCTCATTTTTGATCCTATTCCCCACTCCACCCCCTCAAGGGTTTTTATATTTCTAAAAATAAAAATGTCAAATACAGCTTCAGCTGACATATCACCAGAATTATCCAATTCAACGTTTCAATCAAATACCAGTCATTTCCCCTACTGAGTATTTGAAGAACCAATCCGATTTATGTACTTATAAGTAGCTAAAAATTGTTGAAGGAGCCATTTACTGAACACAAGTCAGGTTATGGAAAATGCTTTACTAATCATAGGTAACAGAACATAATCTTATTTTTCTTTCATGTGATCCCAAAGAACAATGCAAATACTATTGTACCAGAGACCTTGAAGTTTAGGTATATATCATGCCCCACTTCGTTAAGTGAGGAAATAAGATACCTTGTGAGTCAATTATATTGCCCAGCTTTATATATGAGCTGTATAAATGCTGCAATATTAACATCTTAGCTAACAAATGGGAGAAAAGAAGCTAATACAGTTATGCCAGACTGTTTCATTGGTCTTACAGCTTCTTTGATGATAGAATTAACTTCCTACCCTTTAGTAAAGATTATGAGAACTGTTAATAAGTATGAAAGGAAACTTACCACTTCAAACCTCCACATGGCACAAAGTTCAGATAAATTAAAAACTTGAGAGGCAACATTCAAAATGTAAGGATCGATTTGTTTTAGAATACCTAGCTGGTCTTTCAATGTTAGATTTTCATGTATTTGCATAGTTTATTTTAAAAGACATCCACCCTCTCCAATCACCATACTTCAAACTGACTGCATGTACAACAATCCCTTGCCTAGCACTTGCTCCACAGAACTCAAGGCCCAGAGTAAACAACACCACACCCTGTATAGCACCAGACATGCATTATGGTATGCAAAAAGTGGAACAGTCTTTAGAGATGTCTCAAATTTCTGTGAGATCCAGCTCATCCAATAGTGAGACAGGAAATATAAAAGTTCAGTAACACTGGTAGGGCTGATGCTGCTGAACTGAACTGCATTGGTCCCTAGCAGTCTCTGGTCAATCAGATATCTAACATGAAGGTACTTTCACGTTAGAAATAAGGGGAGAAAGGGAGAATGTTGCAGCCACTGGTGTTAAGACTAGTGACTCGACCTACTGACTAATACATACAGTCAAGGTTCTATGACATGTGATTAAAATGTTTTTCTGGAAACAGAAACTAGCCTTCCTTTAAAACTTGCACATTGCACTAAAAGTGTTTTAGAATGTGAGAGACATTCAAAATTTTGGTTTTGGCTTTGCTATTTAGTAGTCTTCTGATTTAGTTTATAGTTAGCAAAAGTCATTCACATTTCCTCTGGGGACAGGCTTTCCTGTGTGAAAGGAGCTAAGCTGCTAGGTTGAATGGGACACCTAAATTTTCATGGCTATAGGTAATAAACCACCACCATAACAAAACCCCCAAGCCAATACATCCTGGACTCTATAGCAGAATTGTTCATTGAAATGTAATATGAACACTTAGCACAATTCAAACTTTTCTAGTGGCCTTAAGTAAGAAAAAAAGTCAAGTGAGATGAGTTGTAATATGATCGTACATTTAACCCAACAGATAAAAAGATTCTATTATCTTGGACCATCAACGTAAAACTGTCAGTGAGGAAGCTTCCTACTTTAGTAAAAAGTGTGAAGTCGGTATTTTACACTCAGTTTTTTTTCCAGTGCTCCACGGCCACGTGTGACCACGAGCGACCCCACGGAGCGGCTAGAATCTGATTTCACAAACACTTCAAAAAAGCAAAACCCACTCACTGTAAATACCTGTCAGTTTCAATAGGACGTTTAGAGTTGGGCTGAGTGCCGGTTTCTCCCCAGTTTCACTGATCTGTCAACTGTTTACACAGCTACATAATTCTGAGATTACTTCACGCCTAGACTGAATTTTCTCTGGACGGTGTCGGGAAGCTCAGGGGTGTAAGAGGGAAGGAGGGGGCAGGGATAGAACAAGGGAGGAAGGCGAAAGCTGCATCTCTGGAGAAGCCGGTTCTCGCCACTAAGCCAGCCCCTGGCCTTGGGCTGCGGAGAGGTGAGGAGAGGTGTGGCTGAAGCCAGTGGTCCCTACTCGTGGGCTCCGGTGTCCGCCAGGGCCGGAGAGGCAGGAATGAGGCGGAATCCGGGCTCCGTCGCGGAGCGGGGGCGCCCTACCTGTCGAGCAGCGGCGTGTGGATATGCAGGTGCTTCACTGCCACCTGAACGCGCCAGTCTGCGTGGCGCGCCGACGACACGGTGCCTGACGCGCCGCGGCTCAGGTAGCGCAGGTCGGCGAGCTTGTGGTAGGGGATGGTGGGCAGGGCGCTGCAGATGGCCTCCCCGTTCATGGTGGCGCGGCTCAGGGCGCTCAGGCGGCCGGACGGTTCCGGATGTGCCCGCCGCTCCCTCGGCTCCCGCGCTCCCGCAGCCGCTGGATCCGCCCCCGCGAGAATGGCCGGCCGGCTCCTCCCCGCTGCTAGACACTAGGTCACGCGGTCGCCCATCCCCGCGCGGCCCACGCCGGCCGCCGCTTTTCCGGAGCGGACGCGGACGCCTGTGGAGAATGAGGTTAAGGCTGTGGCTGCGCGACGTGTCGAGGAGGCGCTTCCTCTCCCGGCCCAGGCGCGCCCAGCCGCTAAGTCCGGGCGGCGGAGAACCTCCCATCCCAAACTTCCCAGGCGACGTCAGAGCGGCTCCGAGGCGGGGAGAGGGGCGTGGGGATCGCGACTCCGGGGTAGGTTCCCTCCCCCCTCAACTCCTCCCCACTCCTGCCGAGGTCCGGGGGCTCCCGGGCGGCACGGAGCAGCCCAGATGGTCTGTGCAACACGGGCAGCGCTCGGGCACAGGGTGGGGACGAGGTGCCCCCTTCTCTGCCGTCCACCTCAACCCTCAAGTTTGTAAAAGATTTTATTTTGTAGTGGGAGAAGGATGGGGGATGTCCCGCTCAGCAGCCTGTAGGCCGTTACCCGACTGGTCAGCGGGGTTTCATTTCCTGGAGAGTTCTCTGGGCCACCAGGCTTGCGCCACGCAAACCCCACAGGGGAGTGTGTTTCCGCGCGCACGCGTAGTGCTGAGGGTGGGGGTGGAGGTGGGCTTTCCTGAGTCGTCGCTTCGCGCCTGCGCGGGGAAGGCTTGAGGGGGTGAGGTAATTTAGGCGTGCTCCACACCCCTGGGACCCAGCGAGTCAAATAGGGTGAACTCTTGGATTTATCTGGACTCCAGTCTTCCCTCACTTCCTGCCACTTCAGAAGTGAAGGGTGAGTGATAATCCCTGTCAGAGTTCCTAGTCCTGGCAATTCAGGCCTCTAGTTCCTGTTAAACTGTGGTCCTCTGGGTGTCTCCTCTCTTGCCTACTTTTTTGTATCCACAAATGGAAAACTAACCTTTGGAAAATCCACTTCTCTGGCTTCCGGAAAGATTAGAAGTTTCTTAGTGTTTAGTGCCAACCAGAAAAGCACTGCAAACTTCCCCCCATCTTTTTACTTTAAACAAGTGCCTTTTTCCTTTTGAGGATTTTTGTAGAATGTGAATTGCAAATATATACAAGTGTACAAGACCAAGTCTGTCAGAGGCATTTAATAAATTCTAAGACAACAGCATAAAGGAACACTTAACCTTGGTGGAGGATTTCTTAAATGCTTCCTGTCTGTTTATAACACTTGACATGAGAGTAACAATGACGTTTTACAATAATGGGCAATTGTAATGAAATGTGTGTAAAATTTTTTATCATTTAAAATAAAATGCTTTGCTTTTAAGATGTGGTGTTATACTCTGTGCTGTATTGCATAATGTGTTTTTTGCAACAGAGTGCTCCGGAAACATCAGGTCACTTAAACTAAGAGTTCCAGGAAAAGAGAACTAAAAGTAAGTAGGGAGGAAATGATCCAAAAAATAATTAAAGAAATTTTGCCAAGACCAAAGGAGCAAAATCTTCATGTGAAAAAGGCCCAACAAGTACCACTGAGTGAAAACAACAACTATTAAGTACATCGTTAAAAGGGTCAGAAGACTAAGAATAAAGACTGAAAAAGTTTCATAGTGAAGAAACAAAAAAAGGATGGAAATTCGTGGCATTGGATTTATTACCATAACATTTTAATGCTAAAATACAATGAAGTAAAGTATCTTCAAGGTTCTGGAGGAGAGTAACTTCCAACCTAAAAATCAGGCAAACTATTCAAGGTAAAAAACAGAATAAGAGCAGAATAAAAATAATTTTCACATAAAGAAGAATGGAAATATTTACTAGAGGATATACTCCAAAAAACATGGGAGTAAATCAAGAAAGAAAGATATACAGAAACATAAACAGGAGAAAGTGAAGAAAAATCCTGGGATTTAAGGTAGAGGACAGAAATAGAAAGCAACCCATTTTCACTGAAGCAGGATGATGGCCAACTCTAAAAATAAAGACACTAGTTAAATTAGTTGACATTTAAATTAGTTTACATTAGTTGACATGATTCATTTATTCAACAGTGACTAACTGAATATCCACTATAGGCCAAGCATTGTTCTGGAATAAAAAAATTAACATGGTTCCTGCCCTCAAGGACTTAACTAACCTAATTAGAAACATGAACCTAGACAGTAAGAATTATAGTACAGTGTAATAGATGCAAATAAAGTACAAAATATTACAAAAAATTGAATTTATAGGCCATCTAACTTGAAATATCTGGGAAGTTAAATTAATAAATAATAGATCAAAGGAAATATGTGTTAAAGTTGGAAAAAGAAGCTAAAAGTGCTTAAAAAGTAAAGAGGCAGTTATTCCACAAAAAAACAAAATTACATGAGAGGAAAGAGCATTTCTCCAAATTGTTCTGTAGTGTTGAAAAGTATAAAGCTTTTTCACTCACCTGCCAAGGGAGATATCATGATCATGAAAGTGGGTTTTTCAGGCAAAGCTCACTCATTGCATTACAGATGTGCTATCCCCTGTGGTTTCCTCAAATGTTGGAAATTCGATTGTGTAATTTGTGATAGTGGGGACAGCAATTTTATACTTTCTTCTGATTTAAAGAAAAAGAGAAAACTTAAGGATTTCAGAGCTTTAGAATTCCTTGTATATTGTTTCTACAAAGAAGAGTATGCAACAAATAATTCTATGAAATTTAATTCCATTACTTTGAATTTACTTAAAAAAAAAAACAAGTAAAAAGCAAGTAATATATTCACATGCTTCAAAATTTTAAAGTGTAGATTAGCAATCCAAAGAAAATTGGACATGGACACCTCAAAAAAAAAAGGGGATATCTGTATTCAGATGAAAAGTTCAACATCATCATTCTTAGGAAACTACATTAAAACCACTGTGTGATACCACTACAAAAATATTAAAATAACTAAAGTTAAAAAGGCAATATACTATGGGCCCTCTCAGGTGGCGCAGCGGTTTAGGACGCAGCACTACAAGCTAGCTGCAACTGCTTCAGTGCCAGTTCCATCCAGGTTCCCAAGGTGATCCACATGACACGGCAGACCCCACATGTCTTGCGGACTGCTCTCCTCAGCAGTGTACTTAGTGGATCTGCCTGCTCCTCACTCTGTCTCTAGTGAATCCTCTCACTGCCCCTGAACCTCTAGCTTATACCTTAGTTCTGTATCCATAAATATATCTTAAAAAAAAAAAAAAGACAATATGCTAAATGTGTGAGGATTTATGGCAATTAGAGCTTTCATACATTGCTGGTGGAAGTGTCAATTGGAGTAATGGTATGGCAGTATCTGTTAAAATTTAGGATATCAGATCTTATAACTCAGCAATTACTTCCCTACTACATAAATATGGACATGTATATGATGTTCATGATGGACATGTATAATAAGATGTTCATAGCAATACTATTTATAATGGTCTCAAATTGGCCATTACCCAAATAATCTTCAGTAGTAGAATAGGTTAAGTATATTGTGGCTTATTTACAGAGTGGACACTGTTACTAAACAACAGTGAGGTTGAACATTGTACAATATTAACAAATCACACCAATTGAATGTTGGATTTAAAAAAAAACAGGAAACTATTGTGTGGTTTTATTTTCATTAGTATAAAGTTGAGTGAAATTAATCTATATTTTAATAAATCAGAATAGTGACAACTTTTGTAGGAGGAAGCTATTAGCTACAACATTTGACTTTTGGGCATGGTAAGAACAGTTCTTTTTCTTGATCTAAGGACCTAGGTTCTATGTGCCAACTACATGATTGTTTTCAGATCATGAAAGAAGTGCTTTTATGTAAATACATATAATGAAGAATGCATAGTTTTAAATTAATGGTGTAAAAATTAATAGCATGCATATATATACATATAGGTGCACATATATACCTATATATATTATACCTCAAAATGTTAATATGTTTAACCATAAAAGAAATATGTGTGTGTATATATATTATGCCTCTCACTTTTATGCAATTGGTATTGCAATATATGCTGCATCAGTTTCTTGTTTTTCACTTAATAGCCTATCTTGGATATCTTTCATATTAATTTATAAAAAGCATCATTACCCCTTTTTTTTAAATGACTGATGTTTATCATGATTTGTTTACCATTGGTGGGCACTTAATTCTCATATATTTGTTGTTAGAAATAAAGCAACTAATTTTTATAAATTTAATTACATAGAGGTGTGAGTATATAGTCACATGTAATACCTAGACCAAAAAGTTATGTTCATTTGCAGTTTTGGTTTACACTGCTGAATTACTCTTCACTGAGGTTGGTCCAACTGTTTTTCTCTGAAGACAATGAGTGTCTTTCCTCCATACACATGTTCTCACTTCCTTTTCAGATAAGTAGCCTGTTCATTGTCTAATTCCTGAAGTTCAGTGCTTCTAAACTCATTTAAATGCTGATTCCTTTTTTGATAATTTTAAATATTTGGCTTAAACTGACTTACTGCAACATCAAACCTTTAACTTTTTCACCACTATATAGTTTAAAAATATGTATTCTTAGTGATATGTAAAATTAAGGACACATCTGTATATAATTATCATTTAATTAGCTCTCATCATGAGCTAACTAAAGACAAAAAGCTTACCGAATACTAATGCTGGACCATATCAACTAAAATGAGGAACAAAAACAAAGTAATTATGCAAATAAGACTAAAGAGCAGGTATCACATCTGTTTTTTGAATTCATCTGTTTAAAAACTGTAAAACCACATTAAAATTTGGTCTTCTCCTTACTGAGAATAAGGATCACTATTTTTTTTTTTAAAGATTTATTTATTTATTCACACAGAACTGGGATACAGG
>NW_004567110.1:33691990-33714859 GCF_000260355.1 Condylura cristata
TTGGGAGCAGAACAGGCAGATCAACGAAGTACACTGCTGAGGGGAGCAGCGGGCAGGTCAGGAGAGGTCTGCCACACCATGTGGATCTCCTCCTGGGCAGGCAGGGATCGAACTCATGTGGAAGTGGCTTAAGCTTCTTTTGCAGTGCATTAACCCGCTGCACCACCAGGGAGGGCCAGGATGACTTTTATCTGTATGTGTTATTTCAGGAAATACTAACCTGAAACTTTGTTATGTCTTCATTCAGAGAGAAGACAAAAATTGAAAAATAATTACTAAAATGTACAAATTCAAGAAATTTAAGACCTCATATATACATTTTTGAGCCTAAAATCACTTAGTAAGTTTTAAAACAAATGCTGAAGTCTCTCTAATAGTGAAGTTCTATTTAGGAAAACTAGTATTTGGGGTATGCCTGTCACATTTTCCCCATGGAACAATTTCAAAAAATGCTTGCTATATTTGATGAAATAAGGTGAATTTCATTAATTCAGAAAACTACAAATTTTTGTAGTTAATGAGTACAACAGTGTTTCTTATTTAGTGTCCTAATTGTGTTTAGTGAAAAAAATTGTACATTTTTAAATTCATGTCAATTGGAGAAAATACTTCTCTTAGAAATATAAGTAAAGGTAATGTTAAGATCAACCTTTTAATATGATATAGCATAATACACTTTTTCTCAACCATTTTAAAGCTATTGTTGCATCTTTGTTATTTAGCCTTCAGAAAATGATGAAATTATTTAAAAATATTCCTATGAAGTATAGTAACCGTTTTTTCTGCGAAAGCACTAAAAAACAGAACAAAGGACTCAAAGGTTAATCCCAAAATGACTGCCCAGTGAAGAGTTGTTCCTTTTCTCATTTGAGCACATTGGACAATAGAAAATTCACTACATTTTGAGCCTCCTGTTTCCATTGTTTATATATGTGTATTGTTAAAATTGTACAACAGTCCAGATATGAGGAAGTTCTTCTGATCTTGGTATTACTTGTTTGTATTATATTGAATAAGACAAATTCTTTTATCTAGCTTTGACATTTATAATGTCAAAGTTTTGATGTAATTTCAGCTTTGACATTCATTCAACAAGCAAAGGGGGCCACTTTTTAAGTTCTTATAAAGAACTTAAAAGATGAATATTTTGAAGACAGACAGGTCCAATCTTTGGAATCTTTGTTTACTTTAGACTCACAATGATTTACCTATGAATCCAATGTATTCCTTTAGTATACCGCTATGTCCAAGAGTCCGTATATGAAATTTGATAAAGGAGAAGGACATTGTTTGTTTGTGTTTTGGTTGCATCTATTGCAACCAGTGAAAGACAGGGCTTAAGCAATGTTTACTTATTTATTTTTTTTAAAGTTTTTTTAATTTATGCATACAGAACTGGGGTACAGGTCAGAGGTATGGGGGAGTGAGAGGATTCACTAGAGACAAAATGGGGAGCAGACCAAGCAGTTGTACCGAAATACACTGCTGAGGGGAGCAGCGGACCAGTCAGGAGAGGCCACACCATGTTGGTCACCTCCCTGGCTGGGGATCAAACTTATGTTGCAATTGCTGTGGACTGCTTCATAATGCTGTATTTTTTTTTTTAATTTTTTTTTTTAAGATTTATTTATTTATTCAGAATACATATGACTTCCAGAGGCTCAGGGACGGTGAGAGGCTTCACCAGAGACAGAGTGGGGAGCAGAACAGGCAGATTGACGAAGTACACTGCTGAGGGGAGCAGCGGGCGGGTCAGGAGAGGTCTGCCACACCATGTGGTCTCCTCAGGGGCAGGTGGGAATCGAACTCATGCAGAAGTGGCTTCAGATTCTCAGTGCTGTGCTTTCACCCGCTGCGCCACCAGGGAGGGCCCATAATGCTGTATTTTAACGCTTTGCACCACTGCCACTGGGGAGGGCCCTGAGCAGTGTTTAAATGTTAATCTGGGTTGGTCAACTGAAACAAGAGAAGTTTGTTTTTTGTTTGTTTCTCTTTGTTTTGAAGATAACATTCCTTTAAGCCTTCTGAATCTGTGCAGTTGACTCTTGTAAACTAAGTGTTGTGGGTTAATTATATATCCAAAAAAAAAAAAAAAGGATGTTAACTGTTAACTCCTAGTTAGCTAACCTGTGACTGTGATCATTTTGAAAAAGGTCTTGACAGGTGATCAAAGTTAAGGCGAGATCATTAGGTTGATCCTTAACCCTGTAGAATGGTCCTTAATTAGGCAGGGCAAATAGCTTTAAATGGAAGATATGGTGAACACATGGGAGAGAGCCATCTACAAGCCAAGGAACACCTGTGACTATTGGTAGGTAAAAGGAAATCAAGCATTCTCTCTCATAGCCCTCAGAAGGAACCAATTGTTAATGTCTTCACTTTGAATTTCAGCCTCAAGAACTGTGAGTAAATTAATTTCTGTTGTTTACCAAATGTGTAGTTCTTTGTTATGTCAGTCCCAGGAAGCTAATACTCCCAGGTGCAATTTTTAAAAAAATTTATTTGGAGAAACTAATAGGTGCTGAAATAGAACAGAAAGCTGGAAAGGTAACATAACATGGTCCCACATATTCCTGATTCAATTTGTTCTAGTGGTTACATTTATTCAGTGACCTCACTATTAGAAAGAATTTCAAGTGGGCAGAGTCCATGAATGAACAGCAGTGCTGAGTGGTGAGGGATTTCTGGTTTAAATAAAATGTAGGGGGCTCTCACTCTGTGCCTTGCTGGGGTTCACTGTGCAGGTGGCCCAGAGTATTTGTTTATGGTGTGGCAGGAATTTGTAAATTCTTCCTTCTAGTAAACTCCGGGGTATGGTTTTATCAGCCCTCGCAGCAGGTTGGGGCAGGCTTGGCCTTACCCCTTTTAGGTATATTACTTGCTCTCCTCAGGTTTTATGGGCTCTGGCAAGTGTTTCCTGAGATTTTGGGTATGTTGGCAGTTAATTTTCTTCGGGTCCTGAACTACTGAATACTTACAAACTATATGATTTTACAATAGCAAGCCTAGTAGTTTGCACTTATTCAATGTGTGCACATTACTTTGTGTCATTTTATCACATGCATATTTTCCTGTAGCCCCACTTCAGTCAAGATACCGAACTATTCTATCACTACAAAGATCTCCTTCATGCTACATATAGTAACACTCAGCCCCCTACCTGTTACTATCCAAACCCTTGACTGCCACTGATCTGTTTTCTATTTCTTTAAATTTGTCATTTCAAGAATATTATGTCAATGAAATTACATGCTATGTTGAGATTGACTTTTTTGCAATTAGGATAATATCCTTAAGCCCATTCAAATTGTTTATTATATTAATAGTTAGCTCTTTTTCTTTTTCTTTTTCTTCTTTTGCTAAGTAGTATTCCTTGTAGGGGTGCTCAATGGTTGTATAACTGTTTATCTATTGAAGGACTTTTTAGTTGTTTCCATGTTTTACTTGTAACAAAGGTGTTATGAACAATTATATACAGGTGGTTGTGTGAAAATACATTTTCATTTCTCTGAGATAAATGCACAGGAGTATAATTGCTGCACCATATGAGTATATTTAGTTTATTAAAGAAATTGTCTCTGTTTTCCATAGGAACTATACCATTTTACATTCACACTCACAATATGTGAGATTCCATTTCTCTGCATCCCCATCTGCATTTACTATTGTCACTATTTTAAAAATTTTAGCTATCTATTGAATGTGTAATAATATCTTATAAGAATCACATTTAATTTCTTAATTAAGGTTTTTCAAATCTATGTGAATCCATTCTAAGTAGCTTTTTAAAATCTGTATTTTGTTACATTGGCTGTCTTTATGGGAAGCACTATGTTTGGGGTATTATATACTTGACTTTGGTTTTCTGCTTCATCATGTATGAATTGTGTAACTTTGGGCAGTCTGCTTAACTTTTCTGTCTTTGTTGTCTACCTTGATTAAGTTATTGTGCTAATATTTTAAATGTTAACTAAGATAATGTGTGTAAAATAGTAAATATATGACATATCCTTAGTACATGCTACTTTTTTCCCCTTGTTTTCAACTCAACAGAAATGTGAACCAGCAAAAAACAAGTTCAGAATCTAGAGACACTTAGTAATTAGTTAACCACATAGATTGGAATCTAAAAAATATTTTCACTAAGACTATAAAATTTGAGGAAAATTTTCTTCTATCTTTTAGGTTAAATTCTAGGCAATGCACATTTTATTTGCTTATTGAAATGGCTAATAATCAGTTTTTTAAAACTGGAAATAGAGAGTGCACTTTAGTAGACAAAATGCAACTGACTTGGATATTTACATATCACCATTATCTAGGTATATGGCTAAAAAACTGGAATCCTTTTGCAAAGACTAGGGAATTGTGATCTTACAGATTAAGACAGTTAGCAACTAGCACCTTGGAAATATTCCATGCAGGGATCTCTATTGCTTAAAATATATTGTGTGGAAGCGGGGATTTTGATGTTCTATGATGGCATTAAGACAAGGGTCTAATTGCTGGTGACATTTTACCTCAATTTCTAGGTCGCCTGTTCTATGATGTGCCTCGATAGATGCAAACACACAAATAATCATGGCAAAATAATGAAAAGTAGTTGCATATTTTCAAATATCTCATTAGCTGACTGAAGCACTAAGCAAAAGGCCCAAGGAATCTTCCTCTTTGCTCTCTCCTCCAGTCAAAATGAGAGAGCTGATCGGACTAGCACTTTTTTATAATAAAAGAAAAATTACATCAATGTGAAATTATACTTTACTCCTCAGATTATACATATGACTTATTAGGTAGAGGAAATAGTTTGCTTTTAAATCATCTTTGATCTCAAGCTTAAACAGGAAAGGAAGTTGTACAGTATTACATGCCATCACCAAATATTTATTTGCTTGCTTATGTACAAGAAGCATTTTCTTTTTTTCAAGGAAATATTATTTTTAATTAGAAAAGAAACACCCCCCCCAAACTGGTACACTAAAAATTTCAAGAAGTATGAAATGGTATGTAAATGAAAAGTAAGCCATTCTGATTCTTCAGCTCTCCAGTGCCTCCCCCAAAGCAACAAATACATTTAATAATTTTTTTATATGCCGTGCACTAAATGCTGGAAATGCAAACATAACAAAATATACATTAACTCTACCTGCAAAAGGCTTTTAGTGTCTGAACACTAACATACAATACAGTGAACATACAATACAGTGTGATAAATGTTTTGATATTAAAAGTTCAGAGTCTGGTAAAGAGGTTCAGGCTACTCTCAGATGTGAAAGGAGAGAAAGGTGCAGGGTGATTTAATAGAAGAGAGGTAAGTTAAGTTGCTCAAGGTCACAGAGTGTGTAAATTACAGAGACAGATTTTCTTTAAGAAACCCAAATCAAAGCTTGTTTCTGGGAAGTACTTGTTCTATCAGTAGGGTGTTCCATTTTCAGTTTCATTTAAGTTGTGTAGCAGGAGGGAATTTCCCAGCTATAAAAAGAAAGTCTTGGACAAAAGATTATTATTAGTAGACATTCCGTGGGAAATTCCATTTTCCTAGGAACTCAGTCTTTTAAAAAATGTCAACCTCTGAATTTAGCAGGATATTTTGTTTTAAAAAATGTTTTCAGAATTCATTTTTTCTATTACTCTCAGTTTATAAGCAAAATATGCAAAGATTTGCTTTTTAGGTAACAGACATTTTATTTGTTCTAGGAAGTAGCTGAAAGCAACCTTTATTGCATGCACTTTTGGACAGTCATACACAAAGTTGTAGAAGTCATACATTTCTTATTGTAGATGTCATATGGTCTAGGTCATAATAGGACAGACTGATGCAATTGCTTCCAAGTGCAAACTATGAATCAGAGATCCAAAGTTAGCTGCTGAACAGGTTACCTAAGAGAACTCTAAGGTTTATTGAAAAGTAAAGAACACTCAGGGGGCTTCTTTGTAAAAAGGAAAGGAAACATATGCCCTACCTTGACAACTTTGTTGTAGCATCCACCTCCAGGCCAGGGCACTGTTCACACTGGGGAGCTGCTATTCCATATTGTATGAATATATTCATGGAGCTATTAAATGTTTGAAATTATACTATGGATATAAAAGAACTTCGTAAACTATAAACCTGTTCATATGTGTAAATAACAACAATCATAGTTATTTTCTTGGCAAGCCCAGCCCTTACAGCAAAACAGTCTTTATCTATTTTGAGAAAGAGAAAAGCAATCCCCATTAGCAATCCTCTGATCTACCGTGCAGGGTGAATCCAAAATTCTGTTTAATGTCAGCACTTTCATAGATTTCCAAACTCAGATAAGACTGCTTTGTAACTGTAATGGAGCATGAAAAAAATAAGACCTTTTCATCATGTCTCCATAGACAGAAATAAGAACATTGGCCAATCCACAAAATTGTGCAAACATTGCTCTGTCCTGCGCAGTGATGACTGTTACTTTTTAACCAATTACAGTTTTAGCTTGATATCATTTCCTGTCTAGATAATAATTGAAAAAATACCAAATCAGAGAATTATGCTTGCTTCTGGACAGCATCTAATGCAGGGAAGAGCCCCGTTTTCCTGAATGTCCCCCCCTCAGATTACCTAAGACAAGCCCAAATCCTCTAATAAGTGCTAACTTTTTCACGGAGATGTTTTATGATTTCCCATTTCTCCATATCATTTTTTTTTCCAAGAAGTGAGTCATTAAATCCAACTTGATAGAACTGCAGATCTGTTCCTGGTGTCCTTGGCTTAAGAGCAAGCTTATAGAGCAGACAGAAGTTTATAGAGCATTATTACCCAACAAGGAGCTCTGACTATCTGCATCTCAGCCAGAGAGCCCTCTTGTCTGACTTCTCTAGGGTAGGGCCTGCTCTAAGGTACTGGCTTTTTTTCAAAGCCTATAACTCCTACGGCTGACCATAATCTTATCCTTCACATGGGTATGGACTTGAGATACTGAATTTCTAAAACAATAACAACAAGCAGTAGCAAAAATAGCTAACATTACTTGTTATGAGTCAGATCCTATTTAAGCAATTTATGTATAATAACTCATTTAATGTCAACCTCTATGCGCTGAGTGCTATTATCACTTTGCAGATGTACGAACAGAGAGCTTAATTACTTAGAAAAAGTAATTAGCGAAGTTATTAAGTTGGAGAGCTAGGATTTGCACCAAGAAAATTATATTGCTTCCTCATGAATTTGTTCAACTGTTGTATGGAGTACTATTAAACATGAGAGACAGTGTAAATGATCTATAGTTGTACAAACTATATAAAGAGATGTGAGCAAAAATAAGTAGAAGAAATCCATTCTAGTAAAGTATTGAATTGTTTCTTTAGTAATAGTTTACTGTAGGAATAACAAACTGTGGGAATAATTTCACTGATTATAATTTACTTATATATTAACAGTTCGATTCAACATTTGTTCACTATATATAATGTGAATGGTTCTTAAGTATCGGACATACACATTCTCTATATTCTGTACAAAGGCCATCTCTAAAGTATTTATAGACGTATTTTCATCCTTAAAATATTTCTTATTTTAATAACATATATCTGGAATATTATTTACATTAGCTAATCCTTATTAACAGAAAAACTAGGCGTTCTTGGAATATGATGAATAGATTCCATCATTCTTTGAAAGTCTGCTTTATCAATTCATATGTATGTATGTATGAGCCTTTTGGTATTACATAATCACTATGGGCTTCATTTTCTTCATCTATTAGAGAGTGAAATAATGCCTTTCTTAAAACTGTTGAGAATTAAACAGGTTTATGTACATAGGTGAGACCCATTAAATATTAATTTCCATTCCCAAGAGAAAGCATTTGAATAACCAATTTGAATTAAAGTGAAAATGACTAATTGTGTAAATTTTCTAGGCTGACTTATGAAATATTGAAAAGCAATTTCTAAGCAATGTAACTATACTCTTGTTTCAAATGTAACCTCATGTAAAGGGTCACATCTGTTTTGTTTGCCAGTGCGTAGGACAATAAATGAAAGTGATACCAATCCATCTACTGTCACTTTAAGTTATAGAAGGATGTTACTGCAGTGAAGATTGCCAGTCTTGGGTTAAAGTGTGCAGGGTTACTTGGCACATTTATTTCAAGTATTTTTGTTTTTCTTTGGGGGGGGATTTACAATTTCATGTTTAAAAGTCATCAGAAGTCACAGAGATAAAGTTATAAAAAAAAACCCTACAAGATAAAGTCTTTTCTTTCACTATTTCATTCTCTAAACCCTAGACAATGTATCTAATGCAATAGAATTTTTATCACCTACTGCAAAATTAAATTTTATGAAAAAAACTACAAATTCTGGGTAGAAGATTATTTCAAGTGTAATTAAATATTAAATTTGTTTATTCTTCTTACTAGATTTAGTCAATAGTTAAACAAATGAAAGTGATAGATGAAATACGGATTTCTTATTTACATATAAAAAATGTTTTACTTTTCACCAAATCCTAGTAATTAAAACAATCATGTTTTCTGTCTTTCCTATTGACGTTTGATGGGGCTAATATTATTTTCTTTACCCAAAGTTCAGAACTAACTGAGAATAACAAATAGCAGCAAAGATTGAGATAATAACATTAGACTAAAATTTGGATTACATAATTTAGATATATTGGGCAAGTAGGGTCTAATCTTGTCCCCACCTAATCACAGAAAGAACATGCCCAGGCCTGAACCAATGGACACCTGCGTGTGTGTAATGTACTATATGGAGGAGTAAGACAGAGTGTGTTCTCACTGAGACAGGAAGAGACCAGAGGGGAAGGGAATAAGCTATTGTGTTCAGAGAATTCTCCTCCTGTAGGAAGGAATGCTGTGGAGGAGGAGGGGTAATGGATGTTGAAAGTTCCAACTAAAGAACTTTCATCCTGGAAGGAAATACTGGTGGTTAGAAATAATGGTGATTAATGTGTCCCCAATGACTCCTATTTTAAAGATGGGATCAAGTAGTATAGTAACTAGCCTCAAGAGTGACAAGTAGTAAGTAAGAAACAGAACTGGGAGCATACCAGATATACTAATTCAGTTTCATTACATCTGAAAGTCTATGTTAATTTAGTCCATGATATAGTATCCTAAAGTTAGAGTAAAACTAAAACCTACTCACATAAAAGCCAGAGCCAAATATCATACATTTGCAATATTTTTTATAGTTACTTTTTGAATAGCTGATGAAATCAATAGAATAGAGGCATTATGTATGTGTGAATACTCAAGTGTTATAAACATGTGAATTAAATTCTTGGGATACCTCAGACTATGGAGGTATGCAGAGTTATGGTATATATATGAACACAAATATTTAACAGAAGTACTGTAAAGGGATTTCATAATGCTGATAAAATATAGATTTTATTACAGAGATAGTCAATGGAAAGCAACTTGCTGTTATTTTGAGGAATATAAATTATTGGGGAAAACTTACAGAAAAGATCATCTGAAGGTCTAATTAAAAGGAGAGGGCTTCCCTAGTGGCTAGCGGGTTAAAGCACAGCACTGAGAAGCTTAAGCCACTTCCACATGAATTCCCCCGCCTGCCTGCCCCGAGGAGCTCCACATGGCGTGGCAGACCTCTCCTGACCCACCCACTGCTCCCCTCAGCAGTGTACTTTGTCGACCTGCCTGTTCTGTTCCCCGCTCTGTCTCTGGTGAATCCTCTCACCCTCCGCATCTCTGGCCTGTACCCCAGCTCTGTATGAATAAATAAATAAATCTTTTTTTAAAAAAAAAAAGGAGAGGGCCATTTTTGCTACTAGAAACAAAGAGTTGTTCCCAGAGACAGTTGGTACATTTTACACATTTGAGAGGACTACAAAGTCTAAGAAGTGAACCAGGTCTATCAGGACCACTGGTGGGGCCTTTGTGCTGCAAGGGCATATAGCCATGTTGCTTTCAACATCATTTATAAAGGATGGGCAAATAAGGGAACACACGATGCTTCATGAACTGTGACACATCAATTTCACTTCTGAATTCTGAATCATGGCTCTGTTCTGTAGTTTGCTACATATGCCTAGGACAGGCCAGTGTTTGTTTTCGGATGGCACTATCATGTTTATATATATATATATGTGTATATATGTGTGTGTGTGTGTATATATGTTTATATATATATGTTTATATATATGTGTGTGTGTGTGTATATATATGTATATATATACACACACACACACATATATACACATACACATATCCTATGCACATATAGCAAGCAACAGGGTATTTCCTATTTTTGAAAAGTTCCAAGAAAAGAAAGAACAGCTTTTAGAGGCTTACCAGTTATTCCATCCTTGCATGTTTTCCTGTTAATATAGTTTCTAAAATTATTCATACATGGGGAGCAAAATGATATTTCTCCACTGACTCATACGATTGGCAAGTCAAGCATTTTTATGCCACACTTTCATTCATACATTAAAGTATGTGATTCTATAGATGGAAATTGGCAAAATATACAAAGAGTAATCAAACTGGCTTTTTGGACTTAGCTGGGCCAGTCAGTTTTGGTTTTTTATTTTTACTATGCCTGTTGTAACTTGTTTACATAATCCCATGCTTAACATCTCAGCTACTAACAAGAGCTTAACATTATGACTTTAAATACTATTGAGTCATGACTTGATTGTTTTCTTATGCAACTCTTCCTAAATCTCAAGGAATTCTGAAAGTCCTCTGTTTGCTTCAGTCACTGCTTATAACACTACCACAACAGTTTAGCTGCCAAGACATATTGGGGCTACTTACTTGTTTTGAATGTTGAGCTTTTTAATACTGCAAATAGGCATAGATTTTTCTCAAAGTGCAAAGGTTCAACATTGTCCCACAAAACAATACTGTTTTATCAGTTAGCTATTATAACAACTGGAAACAATAAGACACCTGTTGATCTCCAATACAAAATTTCTCTGATTTGAATACTAATTTGAAAACATAAATATTGATGAAAGTCTTTTGGTGATGGAGTGGGGCCTGAGGTGAGGAGATGAAGCCAACTGGCAAGTTTTCTTTCAGCCAAGACCCTGAGCGGGATGGAATGTATAGATTACAGAACTCTAATATTGATCATGGAATCCTGGAGTACTTGACAGCATGCTGTGAGGTTTCTGAATTAGTTCTGAAGTAGGTTCTCACCCAAGTTGGTAAAAAATAAACAGTAAAATAACATGCTTGGCCACCAGCCTAATCTGAAGGTGATGCTTAAGAGGTGGTAGGTAGACAGATCAAAGGAGCAAGTTTTTAAGCCAGTGAGAAAATTGCTGAAGTAAGGTTCCTTGAAAGTGGGGAAAGCAGAATAGAGGAGTGCCTTATCCTTAGCTTCTTAGTATCTAAGAGTAGATGCCTGCTTTTATTCCATGATACTTTGGGTCAGTAAAGATTGTGTTATATACATGTATGTATTACTATTTGCTTTAGCTCATACATGTGCAATATATAAAATTTTAAACAAACAACATGGAATATGGTGAAAAGTTAGTTTCCACCCTCCTTCCAGGTCTCCTATACACCCAGATTTCCCCCAGAAGGTGAATTTCAATTACTGATTTTTCACCTTTTCCTGCTTTTGTTTTTGTTCTGACTGATTAACACCTCTTTGGCCCCTCAGTCCAAGAACTCCTTCTTAGGACATTTTCAACTACTGTATTTTCTGTCCTGGTTTAACTTGACCTTATTTACTTGTTTTACAAGTTCTAACTTTATTTATTCTACTTTAATCTCTTTTTAGAGTTCTCTTAACAATCCTTTTATGTTTCATAGCTGCATATACTTGTTACCATTTCTTCAGTGTAGCTAAAATTTCTGCTGCCTTTAGGTTGAGGTCAAACCCCATTTTTTCTAACACTCTGCTACCACAGATTTCCTACTTCTGAATTCCTATGCATCTGCAAAGGAGGTTAAGGTTTTGTTTTCACTATTACAAAATAATGCCAAAATAAACTGAACTAGTAAGTTACCTTGAATGTTGAAATGAATATCAGGTTTGCTAAGCAATAATCTATGAGAGGGGTTGGGACAGCCTGTGGGCTAGGCTATTTGGGGGGGGGGGCATAGTCTGGGTCTCACATTAAGTCTTCTCAGTGTGATTGGCAGTCTTCTTGGCTGGTTGGCAGGATGACCGGAACCATGGGTGGGGCTCCTGAGAGTTCTAGAAGCCAGGCTGGTCAGACACCAAGCCAGGTCAGGTACTTTTGCAGCAGGATCAGTTGGGTCATGATGCTGTACCTGGGATTATTGAGCCAGCAATGAGAAAACCTTTGTGCTTCTGGGTAGCTCTGCTTCCTCAAGGGCTTTACTGTTCAAAGTCAGAGACACTGTCCCTGACTCACTGACCCAGAAATTGTTCTGCAAGTGGAAAGATGAGCCTTGGCCACAAATCTTGGGTTTTTCTGTAGTCAAGTACCCTTTTCTTGTGCTGACTGTGTGGCTGGGTTTGGCAGAGTTTTACCTCTTGTTGCTCTTCTTGGGTTTGTTGAAGGACCTGACTTGGCAATGAATCAGAATAGAACTTGAAGGATCACCCTCCATGCTTAGAGGTACTCTCCAAACACAGGGAAAGGAGATGTCATTGGACCAGAACTCATGTTAGACTTAGAGGAAGGGTGGCCAACGAGCTCCAAGAAGTTGCCCTTAAATGAGTTGATGCTTATATGAACTCCACCATAGCCATCTTTCTTCTTGTCATTTAGGCTTCCATGTCAGGGCCTGTACTCTCCTCTCCATTCTGAGGTGAGATGTGCTTGTAGATAGCTGCTGTTATGACCCAGTAGTTCTTTAAATTCTGGCTTCCACTCTTGGGCTAAAAAGTGAGTGTTGGAGATAGGGCTGGAGCCAGAGATGAGGGTAGGGTGCAGAGGCCCAAGGATTATTTCTTGAGCACTGCCCCTCTATTTATATCTCTCTGTTGAACTCTCTCTGACTCTGTTTATTTTCCACCCTATCTCCAAGCTCCTGTTACCTTTACTCAGTGCTTTGCATATTTCCTCTTGGGATCCTGGATAGGATTAGGACATTCTTGAAATAGAATATCCACACCTCCAGTGTTGTAGATATAGGGGTGGGGTAGTCTACTTATGGGTCTAAGCCATACTTATGGGCTTGGAGAGAGGTGGTTCTGGTCAGTCTTGACAGCTGCACACACAGCCTCAGCTAATCTACATCTCCAGGTTGCCTAGAGGACTTCCCATTCTGTGCGTGTCTAACTTGGTATTTCTGTTCTCTGTGCTCTTGAGTTATGGTCATTCTTTTGCAGGGTTCACTCCTACTACTAGAGTGTGCACTGGTTCTATCCACCTGGTTTCCTTTCGCTTAAACTGCGTGTTACCTATCCTACAAGCCTTGTGGCCTGCATTCTTTGAAGGCCTGGGCCTACTTTGATTTCATCTCTACCTTGTTTAGATCTGACTCTTTTGTATCTGGACTCATTAGAGAGATGCCACCATCTTTCCCATGTGGACAAAGCATTGGTTTCCCTGGCTTATCTTGAGCTTGTGACAGAAAGGGTATTCTTTCCTTCCCTACTTCTTATGGAGGAATTGCTTTTGGGTAGAAGATCATGCAACAGAAATTAGGACATCTCCAACTGGCATCTGAAGAGCACTGATCCATCTACCTCACGTGTGGTGTGGTTACCACTACCACTTTAACCAGCCCTCTACACAGGAGGGACAGAGCAAGTCCACAAAATCTTGGAGAAGAACTCCACTGGAAGTCCCACGGGCCTGGGAGAAATTGCTACTGCTTCTCAGTGATGCTTTCCTGGAAAACAGTTCTAACCATTTCATCATTATCATCACTGTAGAACAGGACAACAATTTGCTTTCCAACAAGTACCCACCAATCAGTGCTCAATATCTGAGGAGGGTAGGTGAGAATATTAGACAGAGCTGGAATGAAGGTGTCTACTCTCTGCTCATCACCACCAGCTCGCCTCATCAGTTGTCCTAAGACCCACATGGTTGTTTGGAAACTGATATCAACCATTGAAGGGATATCAAAGAGGAGGTGCGAGCTAAAAAGTCAAGGTAGTGCTGGATCTGTGTTGTAAAGAAGCTGTATTGGTAACAACAAAAAGTTGTTTCTAAGCAAGTCAGCAGCCTAAAAAAATTAGATTTCCAGGTGTGGCATTGCTTTAACTTCCAATTCCTGAAAGATAAAACTCTTAATAGAAATATAAATTTTAACAGCATTCTGCTTTATTCAGCATATACACCACATAGATACATATATACATTGACTGGTCACCTCCCCAGCTGTTTTTGATAATGTAAGATGTTTCCTTGTGGATCTAAAAATTCTCAGCATGAGGCTCAGAATTTGAATAGCTTTCCTAGAGGTAGGTTATACCTGGGTGAAAGTCCTCAGTTTTGATTCTTTAGTAAACTCTTATTTTTGCTTACTTCAAAAAGAAAGAGTTACTTTATTTTACTTGAAATTAAATACATCTAAAAAGTCAAGGGGGATAATTCAAAGTTATCAAATTACAATCAGAAGTTTGTATTTGGTGAATGAAAAAAAAATAGTCTTTCAAAATAGAACCTTTGGAGAAAAAGAGTAAAAGGAATCTATGATAGGGAAAAATTGCAAGCCATGAAATGTGCACACATTTAATGGTTTGTTATGTATAGTGAAGTGGTCAGAAGATGATCTTTAAAATCAGGCAGACCTGTGTTTGCCACTCTCTGTAGGACTTTGGGCAATTTGCATTATCTTTTGGAACCCTGGTTTCTTGGAGCAAGCAAAACCTTATCTTATTTTAGGAGTTAGAAGAATTTCCCCCTCCTCTCCTCTAGTTATACACATGCTAATCCCTAGAATCTGTAATTGTTTGGCAAAAGGCACTTTGCAGATGTGACTAAGTCAAGGCTCTAAAAATAGAGAAGCTATCCTGGATTACTCAGGTACAACCAGTATCTTAAAAAATGGAAAAGAGGCCCTTCCTGGTGGCGCAGCGGATTAAAGAGCAGCACTGCAAGCTAGCCACAGCCCCTTCAGTGCAATTTCGATCCCTGGCCTGTAGGTGACTACATGGTGCAGCCGACCTCTCCTGTCTTGCCCACTGCTCCCCTCAGCAGTATACTTCATCTATCTGCCTGTTCTGCTCCCCACTCTGTCTCTGGTGAATCCTCTCACTGCCCCTGCACCTCTAGTCTGTACCCCAGTTCTGTATGCATACATAAATATATCTTAAACAAAAATGGAAAAGGAAGGGAGAAGAGTTAGGAAAGTAGATATACAATAGAGTCAATGTTATGGTAGCATGACTAGATGTGAAAAGGATTCAACCGGTTTCAGGCTTTCAAGATGGTTGATAAGTCGCAAAATACAGATGCCCCTAAAAAAATGTCAGAAAAGATAAGGAAGTAGACTTTGCCCTAGAGCCTCCATAGGGAACACAGCCCACTTCTAGCTTTTATTCTAAAACATTGATTTAACCTACTGAGATCTGATTCAGATTTTTTTTGACCTCTAGAACTGGAAGATAAGCAAATATTTTTATTATTTTTAAAGATTTATTTATTTATGCTTACAGAACTGGGGTACAGGCCAGAGGTGTGGTGGGTAAGAGGATTCACCAGAGACAGAGTGGGGAGCAGAACAGGCAGATTTACTGAAATACACTGCGGAGGGGAGCAGTGGGTGGGTCAAGAGAGGTCTGCCAGGCCATGTGGGTCAGCTCCCTGGCGGGGGGATCAAACTCGTGCTGCAGTGGCTTTGGAGAGCTTCATAATGCAGTGCTTTAACCCGTTGAGCCACCAGGGAGAGCCCAGTTTTTTTTTCCATGCCACCAAGTTTGTAGTGAGTTACAAAATATCAATAGGAAGTATGTGTATCTCTCCATCTGAACTCTAGTATGAAGTCCATTTTTATATAGCTGATAATATCTAGATTTGTATTGGGTATAAATTCAGATAAATCATTTAAGTTTACTGAAGGTTTCAGTAGAGAGACATAGCAACTTGTGAATTGTCCTTTCCAGTAGAAGGACAAACCAGAATTAGCCACAAGTCATCTCATGTTAGAAATGCTAGGGAAATTCCCTATCTCACTGCCAGGGACAGACAATAATTGGCAATAAAGTCATCTGTAGCCCAGTCAGGAGTTTCCCTTCTGTGTCCCCATCTCCTGTAATTACAGCTGGTTGACCAGGTCAATGTTAACATGAAGTGATTTTCATGCACACACAGTATGAGCAAAGCATTGTGGTAAGTGTTCAGTACACCTTATCCTATGTAACCATCACAAATTCCTAAGGGAATTAAAAGGAATGTCCCTTGTTTTTCAAACTTTAGGTCATGATTCTCTGTGAGTATTTGAATCAGATTCTGGGGAAACAACTAGCATATTTACAAAATAAAATATACCAGAAAATGTCAGTGCATCAAATGAAGTAAGAATGAGTATATGTTCATAAGGTTTTGATTTCAATATATAACATACATACACACAAACATACATACTAAATGCACATATGCTGAGTCATGTTATAGAATGTATTTCTTACAATGAGTGATTGTAAAAAGTGTTTCTTATTGTGGGTTATCTTTAAAAACTAAAACCACAAATGAAATGGTTGAGTTCAGATTCTAGGAATAGTTATCTGATTTTAATCTCAATTATTTATCTTACCTGCTCTGTGATCATGAGTATGTTACTCTGTTTTCTCACAGGTTACTATTTCCAAGAGTCTTAAAAAAAAATCATAGTGAATTGGACTGCAAGCCAGAGGTGCAGGGGCAGTTAGAGGTGTCATCAGAGACAGCGTGGGGAGCAGAAAAGGCAGATTAATTAAGTACATTGCTGAGGGGAGCATCGTGGTGGGGGTGAAGTCAGGAGAGGTCTGCAGTACCTTGGATCACCTCCTGGCAGGAGATCTAACTCGAACTGAAGCAGCTGCAGCTAGCTTGCAGTGCTTCATTCTAACCCATTGCACCACCAGGGAGGGCCCCCAAGAGTCTTTTTGACTATTAAATGGGTTAATCCCCAGTAAAGCACTTTAAATAGTGCCTTAGTAACTAACGCTCAGTTAATGTTACTTCCCCAATGTAACATGGTTAGTAAGTGGTAGAACTGTGCAAATTTCTGTTCTGTCTGGTAAAAGTCTAGTCTCAAGTCTTAGAAATTTATAAAGAAATTCTTGCTAACTTTGGTATTTCCTCAAAATAAACTAGAATAAACCTCCTTTTATATTAAGTTACAAAGTAGATAAATACTGGTATCTCACATCTTAAGAAGTTGGATTTTGTTGGCAGTCTCATCTAGGAAAGAATACAGGTCTTGTGACTGGATCTGCTCCGAGTTTCAAGAAAAGAATATGTGGGGCCCTCCGTGGTGGCGCAGCGGGTTAAAGCACTGCACTGAGAAGCTTAAGCCATTTCCGCATGAGTTGGAGCCCTACCTGCCCCGGAGGTGACCACATGGCTTGGCAGACCTCTCCTGACCCGCCTGCTGCTCCCCTCAGCAGTGTACTTCGTAGATCTGCCTGTTCTGCTCCCCACTCTGCCCGTGGTGAATACTCTCACCCTCCGCACCCTGTACCCCATCTTCTACATATCAGAGAACTCAGAGGCTCCCACATATTCTTTTTTTTTTTTTTAAGAATATGTGGGAGCCTCTGAGTTCTCTGATATGTAGAAGAAACTGATGACTTATTGAAACCTTTAAAGCTGTGGTGCCATATTAATTGTTAGCTCTAAAGGCAATCAGTTAGGTCAATGAATAATAATAACCTGGTGGGAGGCCTGCTGTCCAAAAGCTTATGAAGTGACTGTACTCCTGGTTTTGCTATTAGTGTTTTCTCTCTTTTGTTCTCTCCTGCTCTGTTTTTCTCTCTTTGCTTCAGTGGACAACTAAGCATTTGGTCAATCTCTTATAAAATGTTGTGATTCTATCCAGTGTGAGGTACTTGGAATAGTGATTACATGTATAGCCATGTTATACATTTGAAAACTTAATAATTTAAGCAGTTAATGACTTTTTTTAAATGATTTTTTAAAAAGATTTATTTATTTATGCGTACAGAACTGGGGTACAGGCCAGAGGTGCAGGGGCAGCGAGAGGCTTCACTAGAGACAGAGTGGGGAGCAGAACAGGCAGATCAATGAAGTACACTGCTGAGGGGAGCAGCGGGCGGGTCAGGAGAGGTCTGCCACACCATGTGGTCTCCTCAGGGGCAGGTGGGAATCAAACTCATGTGGCGGAAGTGGCTTTAGCTTCTCAGTGCTCCGCTTTAACCCGCTGCGCCACCAGGGAGGGCCATAATAACTTTTTTTTTTAATGATTTATTTATTTATGCATACAGAGCTTGGGTACAAGCCAGAGGTGGAGGGGCAGTGAGAGGATTCACCAGAGACAGAGTGGGGAGCAGAACAGGCAGAGCAACGAAATACACTGCTGAGGTGAGCAGTGGGCAGGTCAGGGGGGGTCTGTCATGCCATGTGGCTCACCTCTGGGGCTGGGGGTTGAACTCACACTGAAGTGGCTTTGGCTTCTTATGCTGTGCTTTAGCCCGCTGTGCCACAAGGGAGGGCCGAATAACTCTTAAATTATTGATTAGTGTCAATAAATTATTCTGGGATTTAAAACTCTTCATTTTCATACTATGAAATAAAATGGTAGCTAGCAACAACAACAAAACTCTTGGTTTTAATATTTGGCCAAACTCCAGTTTAAAATATATTAAAATATATTCCATACCAATTTGAATGTGCTAGTTGTGATTTTGCCTGAAAATTTACTTCTAGGTTTTAAAATTGGGAGGGGCTCGTGTCCAACCTCTACCAGGATATGACAAAGAAATATGTTTAGAACTATCAGGGAAAGGGAAGAGTTACATTGAGTATTTTAGCCTCATTTCAACACAGCCATTTCTTCATCTTAATAGTGGTTATCTTTCACTTGTTACTTTGGTTTGAAAGTTGCTTGTGTTATATGGCTCTGCTGCCTAAGAGCCCTAAGTAGAAGGGAAAATTATACCAATAATTCCTTCATAGAGGGAGGTTAGTGCATTCTCTTTGTCTCTGTCTCCTCTCACCTCCTTCACCCCACTCCTTTCTACTTCCCTCCCCTCTTACTTCCCCTTTCACTAAGAATATGACATCTTTCACTATTTAATTCAGCTTAATTTTGTCAGGGTAGCTTTAGAGTCAGAGCAAAATTGAGATGAAGGTGTACACATTTCCCATATACCCACTATCCCCACATACCTATAGGTATGTATCAACACTCCCTACCAGAGTGATACCAAAGTGATACCAGAGTGATACCTCTTACAATTGATGAATGACATTGATACAATCACCCAGAGTACATAGTTTATATAACAACTCATTCTTGGTGATACATTCTGTGTGTTTTGACAAATATATACTTATATATATCATTGAAGTATCATATTAGTAATTTTATTCACCTTAAAAAATCATCTTTGGCCCTCCCTCATGGTGCAAGGGGTTAAAGCACAGCACTGAGGAGAGGTGACCCACATAGTGCACCAGACCTCTCCTGACCTGCCTGTTGCTCTCCTCAGTCTGCTGAGGCCTGTCCTGCTCCCCACTCTGTCTCTGATAAATCCTCTCACCACCCTTGTACCTCTGGCCTGTACCCCAGTTCTGAATGCATAAATAAATCTTAAAACATCATCCGTGCTCCCCTGATTCCTAGACCCCCAGCACCTAGCAACCATTAATCCTCTCCGTCTCCATAGTTTTGCTTTTTCTAGAAGGTCATATAGTTGGAGTCATATGGTATTTAGCCATTTGAGATTGACTTATTTTGCTTAGTTACATGCATTTAAGTTTCTTCCATATCTTTTTGTAGCTTGATAGCTTGTTTCTTTAGCACTGAATACTATTCCATCTTCTGTATACACCAGACTTCATTTACATATTCACCTACTGAAAGACATCTTGATTACTTTCAGTATTTGGCAATTATGAATGAACCTGCACAAAAACACATGTGCAGGTTTTTGTGTGGACTTAAGTTTTCAACTCCTTTGGGTAAATACGTAAGAGTAGATTTCTAAAAGTACAACCATATTGATTTGTCAAGTTTGTCTCTGACAAACTTAGGTTGACCAGCTCAATCACTGACACAGCTGAACAGTGGTCAACTTCTCTAGAGTGGGCAGGTCCCTCACCACGTGTTGGAGAGCAGAGCAAATGAATTAACTATTCAAAATATACTGATTTATTGACCAATCAGTGTATGCTAATAATTTATGGGTGCTAGAGACATAGCAGTGAAAAAAAGAGACAAAGTCCTTGTTTTCCTGTATGGTTTTATTTTCTTGTGTTTGTAGGAGTCAATGTATAAGGGGGGTGGGTGTCACCGACGATAAGACATACATGATTCCAACTGGTAGACTGACATTAAATAGATTGAGAATGAACCTATGAACTCTCTCAGTTTCTTGTCCTAATTCAGGTATCAGATAATTTCTGGAGTGGAACTGTAAGGGAGGGAAAGATACAAAAAAATACAAGTGTAACCTCTTTATATAAATATGAGATGGGAATGGTGGTTTCCTTCTAATATAAATTCACATTTTTACATAAAAACACAATGGACATGGAAAGTGTAATAGGTGAAAATCTTCTGCAATTCTTGAAGTATCATTATTTCTACCCCCTAAAGAGAACCACTGTTAACTCTTATGTTAATATCGATATGTAATCAATATTTGTGTTTTCTGTGAACATATATACATACATGTATATATAATATTTAGTCATACTATGCTTTATACAAATTAAAATAGCTACTAGGTATAAACATGTATGAAGAAAAAATAAGTTTTCAGACTCCATAGGTCTCTTTACTAAATAAAACTACCATTGATTACTATATTCCTTAATGTTCATTTTTTCTTTCTAATCTCAGAGTTAGAAAACTCCCAAAATGTAAATATTTTTGCATCAATTATATTTCTAGGCTGTAAAAAGTCTTAACTCTTTCCCTTATCCTTGATTAAATTCTCACAATTCATCAGAAGTCACAGAAGTTGTCTCAAATGGAAAGATTAATAAACACTAATATCCTTTTAAAGTTCACATTTGTTTTGTCTGTGCTTCCAGGAAAACTCTTTAGGGGGCTGTTGAGAACACTTCAGTGCCCAGTCCTGCAATGTGCACTGATTGAGAGTACTTCTTTCTTGGCCTGGAGGCCTGGCATTTCACTAATTAACTCATTTTTTCTTGAAGGAGAGATGCCTTAAAACTCTCCAATAGTGCCTTCCCTGGTGACACAATGGGTTAGGACATAGCATTACAAGCTAGCCATAGAGGCTTCAGTGTGAGTTTGATCCCTGGCCCGGAGGTGATGCACATGGTGCAGCAGACCTCTCCTGACCTGCCCACTGCTCCCCTCAGCAGTGTACTTCATTTATCTCCTCTTCTGCTCCCCACTCTGTCTCTGGTAAAGCCTCTGACCAGCCCTGCAACTCTGGCTTGTACCCCAGTTCCATATGCATAAATAAATAAATCTTAAAAAAAAAAAAACTCCAATAAGGTTTCCTATCCTGTCACCTACAACCCATATTCTGTGATCTCTTTTCCTACTCTGAGACAAAAGGATGATGAAAAGATAACGTTAAATTTCTTTCTCTGGATTAAGAAGGAGTTATATACTGGAATTGTACTGGTTTACTGCTGACAGGGGACTTATTTTAATTAGGTGAAAAATTATTCTATATAGAAAAAATAAAAATGACTTCGTACCTAGTTAGTTTTCAAATTTTCCCACTTTTGCTATAATCTGCTTTTGTTAAGATAGGTCTCTTGCTCTAGTACCACTTAATATTAGGTGGAGCTGAACTGCCGGTTAAGCTGTATAACAGTGAATGCAGGTGGGCTCAGGGGAAGATGTGAACAAGGGCGTACTTGCTTTTGGGCTTGGACTTGCAGCAGGGACTTGGGGAACTTGGGAGAGACACATGGGTGAGATGCACAAGGAGGGGTTGACAAATCAACTGTTCTCATGATTTATACTTTGATTTTCCTCCCAACTTTCTGGGGCCTGCTTCAGAACCCTTTTCCTATGGTTCCTCTCCAGAAAGTAACTTAGATTAATAGCAAGCTAATTAGAGTGACTTTTTAATGAAAACAATTACAGTAAGATCTGTCTTGTTCTCTTTACAACACCAAATGTGTTTGTTTCTTTCTAAGATGAAAACTAACATTTCTTTATGGAAAATTAAGGAATTACTATAAAGAATTGCAATTATACACCAGAAAGAATTTCCTTATAATAAGAATTAGTGATGAGTAGAATGGAGGTTCTTTATGAATACTAGGCTGGTGACGGGCTGTAATTTAGCCGTTTTCAGTTACAGTCTTGTATCAAGGCTAAATATACTTCCTTGAACTTAGACCAGAGTAGAGAGAGAAGGAGGCCAAGGAGGTCATGGGAAACCTCCCTGCCTGATGCCTGTGCCTACTTGGATTCCACTGGGACATTAATTAAAAATGTGTTTCTTCTCTTCCCCAAAATCCATTTCTTTGCAAAAACACTTCTGCCATTTCTGCTTTCATTTTATTACTTATTTTCTTAAGTGTTTCCATCTCATTGTGCAGCATCACATCTTTGAAATGTTTATTGCCTTTTATTTCTTATCACAACTCATTTCTTGCATGACTTCCTGTTTTTTTTTTTTTTTAAAATTTGGAAACTCCTATGTAACAAGCTTTTTCCCTACTTCTATACAAGTTATTGTAGGCCCTCCCTGGTGGCGCAGCAGGTTAAAAGAGCAGCACTAAGAAGCTAAAGCCACCTCCGCATGAGTTCGATTCCCGCCTGCCCCGGAGGTGACCACATGGCGCGTCAGACCTCTCCTGGCCCGCCT
>NW_004567110.1:33715435-33716781 GCF_000260355.1 Condylura cristata
AAAGATATCTAAAACAGTAAAAGAAATATAACTTTTTATTTTAGTACTTGTTATTGGAAACAATATACATATGTGTCTTTGTAATGATAAGATCTCTAATTACTTATGTTTGTGTTGAATGTGTTCTGTGCTATATGAAATAGGTAATCACTGAGAAAATCAAGGAGTTTTACTGTTCCATAGGATCTACAGAGATTTTCCAGATGTATTTAGTGCCAGTGTAAAAGTGCATGGTTTAACAGGTTTGGTCTCACTTTGGGATTTTTTAAAACTATATATCACTTTTATTGAATTAGAAGATTCTTAGTTGATTCACATACATGACAAAGTTTGAGAAGCATTATTTTAGAGGACACACAGAAACCTGTGTTTTTTCTGCTAGAGATATGCCCAAAATTATATAAGTAAAAGCTACTAATTTAGTAAAAATAAAGGCTTGGTAACCTCAAAGAGTTAATATCAAGTATATACAATTTAAGATGGTGACTTAGACACACAGGAGACAACTTATTTTAGGACTGTTTTAGTATGAATACTTTTTGAGGGATTTATACTGTCCTTAACTAAAGATACTTGATGTGACAGCTTATAACACGGGTGTATAAACAAATAGTGTATTTCCTCAATCTTTATTAGAATGACTGGTTGGACAAGCTAGACATGTATAACCAGTTAAGACTTAACAATCAAGTTCAGAACATAACAATATGCAGACTTCCTCTTAGTTCCCTTTCTGCAGAGAGACTAGGGTGATTTGGATAATGTTACATACAGTCTTGAAGCTGGTAGGCGTTCAGAATTCTCTAGATAACTTAATGAATCACCTTGCCTGATTCATCGATGTGCCTCCATATGTGGTTTTTAATATAATGAGGGATGTTTTGTGATGCAAACTGCAGAGTCACAGAGCCCATAAAATTGTAAGTTGCTATCTTTTATGAGGTATTACTTTCCTAGCAAAACATTTTTTTAAAAAATAATATGATAGTTTATTTTACATCATTTTGTGCCTTTTCCCATCTCAGTTATAATCCCCATGGGCTTCCCATTACCAAATGACCCATGTGCCATCACCATAGTCCAGTGCACTTCCCTTCCCCCACCGTTTTTGGTCTCATTCCCCACTCCATCTCTGTAAAATGTCTCCGGTATATAGTTGTTCATCATTATTATTATTTTCCCTCCTGGTCCTTTATGCTCCTCCTAGCATAACATTTTTTAATCAATTTTTTATGTTATTTTTGGCTAACATTTGAGCTCCCTATTCATCAACAATCAAATGAAGTTATTTAGATATGCTGCCTTTAAGTAGGAAAAACGATATGAATACCTATTATTTTTTTCCA
>NW_004567110.1:33717761-33748121 GCF_000260355.1 Condylura cristata
AAAAAAAAAAAAAGGAAGAGGTTTTTGGAAGACTGAATAATCATTTATCACAGTCTTGAATATAGGCTTATCTGATGAAGGGAGGAGAATAAAGATTACATCATGTTAAACTTTTGAAATTAAATGCCACTAAAGGTCTTAAGTGCTTAAGATATAAATACTTTAAAAGACAAACACACACCAATCTTTAAAAAAAGAATTGTGCAACAATCTATAAACCAATACTATGATACACTAAGACTTCATATTGAAAAAGATTTCTCAGAACATGTGCTATCTCATGTGGTATTAGTAGTTGGTGGTTAGTAGCTGAGATAAATGTTGCCTTTCTCTTGTTCATTGTCCCAAATTTTCATGTTTCTATCACTGCTGTATTTGAAGGAGCGAATGTCTTCTGCACTGGGTAACATAACTTTAATTCATATGGTCATGTATTTTTTTTGGAATGAGGTGTAATGCATGCCATCTTCTGGCCTTTATAAAGAAGCACTTAAAAAGGAAGTTGAAAAAATAGGACAATTGGAGAGGGCATCTTTAGCTTGGAGCTAGGCTTTCTTTTTAAAGTCTTCCTTTGTGGGATTATCAAAGTTACCTGTGTGCTTATTAAATGCAGATCCCTATACTCCAGCTCTCATTTATACCATCAAAGTCTCTGAAAGTATTCTGGAATTTTTATTATTTCCTTCCTTTTATTGGCTTTCGATTTTGTTCATCTTTTTCTACTTCCTTAAATTGAGAGATAAGATTACGTCTTTAAAAGCCTACTTGTATCTTGATGTATGCCTATATTACTTTATCTTTTCCTCTACGACTGTTTTTTTGCTGTGTCTAATAGTTTCTGGTAGTTCGTGTCCTCCATTTCACATGTCTGCAGGTATTATTTTAATGTCTTCTTCGACGTCCTCATTAACCCAATAGTTATTCAGTAATGTGTCATTCAGTCTCCAAATATTAAAAGCTTTTCCTGCTTTCTTTTTGTGGTTGATTTCTAGTTTCTTGATAACATCAGAGAAGATATTTGATAGGATTTCACTCTTCATAAATTTCTTGATACTTTGTTTATGACCGATTGTGTGGTCTATCCTGAAGAATGAGCCAGGTGTTTTTGAGAATAATGTATATTCAGTTTTGATAACTATAAAGTTACCATTCTGTGTATCTTGGGGAACAATCGTGAGTGGTCACAAGCCCACTCAAGGTGATCTGCCCTACCTTCCTCTTTAAATTAGTCACAGAAGATCTCTTTCAGGGTACAATTACTTTCTCAGCATGCTTTAATAAATGTAGGTAAATTTATATTGTTGTACTTCTTTTCTATGAAAGGGCTTTAAATTAATGAAATGTTACAGTAAATGCTTTAGGAAATACACTTACAGCTTTAATATTTGTGTTCCCCTAATGCACACCTAAATGGTTTTTGAAAGTGAAATGATGTAGGCAGTTGATTAACTTTAAACATTATCTCAAAATGAAACATAGCATATTTATAGGGAAAGAGTTTATTAATGCTGAACAGGAAAATTAAAGGAGCTGATGGAAATATTCACCAAGGAGTTTTACCTGAGGTGCTGAGTTTCTAAATGATGCCTTTTTTAAATCTCTGTAATGAAAATTGTCATTAGGAAGATGCCAGAAGTAGGTTGTTACTTGCTAGTAGTGAAATAAGACAGTTTCATGTCTTGAGAGTATATTCATAAAGTTGTATTTATTGGTCAACGGGAAAATGATCTCATTTAGGTTTTACAGAAAAAAGGACACTAATATGCATATTGAAGACAACAGATTCTATTGTGTTATTCTAATATTTTTAAACATACATATAGCATAGCCCATTTATTTTTAAAGGGCTAAATACCATGAAAATGGACTCTTCACAGCTAAAATTTTGGTTTTATTGATTTATAACCAAAATGGTATAGACTTATATAATTTTGTCTATTATACATTTACATGTTTATGAATCTATCAATCGAGAGAGATGCTCCTAAATATTCTGAGTATCTCAATTGATTAGTATAGAAAACATGGAAAAACTGAAAGATTAAAAAAAGTAAAGTTGGAAAACCCACAATAATACTTCATAATAGCATGTACCAAATTCTGGGAGGCCATTTAATAATTTATATCAAAAGAAACTTAATCCATGTCACAGAAAGGGTTTACCTTATAATAACAGTCAGGATACTTATTACAGTGTTTCTAATAATAATTTTAAATCTGAAACACCATTTATTTGAAACTTCATCATAATCTATTTATACAAACACTAAATAGTCATTGCAAATGATATTGTAGAAGTCCAAATGTATTTAAAGTACATCATATATATAATTAAGTGAAAACAGCAGTAACAAAACACTAAATATGATATACAGTCAGGGATAAGGCACTTGAGAACACGAGGCTAGCCAACATTGGATAATATATGTTAACCCAAAATAGCTGTTGTTTGTTTGTTTATCCTTTTTTAATATTTCCCTTTACTCATTCCCTTGCCCTCATCAAATGACACAGTATCAAATATTCTGAAAGATCTTGATTTAAGTAACAGAGGGATTCTATCAGTGATTGTCTTACCTGTGCATTTGACTGAAATGAGACACTCTACTGCGTGCTAGACTTACCTGATTTAGTGCCACTTTTATGCTATTACTTTAGAAATGGGCGGGGACAGTGATACAGGCTTTTACAACATTATATATACCCACGTTTCGCAGTTTTGCAGATTTGAACTTTAATTTATTCTTCATAATCTAGAACAACATTGTGTAGTAAAATCTCATCCTGAAAAAAGAATGTGCACATGTACCAATTAAAAATCTGTGCAATGCAAGAAACAATGATGCAGATTCTTCTAGAGTTCTAACTGTATTCTGGAATTATCTCTATATTCAACAGTTACCATGCAGAGCAGAAAACAGAATTAATTCTTCACTGCTAAAGATCTGTGCTAAGTGTGTCTGTTTCTTCATCATAAAGAGAAACAACATGCTACATTGTAGAAAATGAAGTTCAGGATCTCAGAAAGATCTAGTAGAAAGGATTGGTTGAAGAAGGAAACAAAAATAAGTGATTGGCCAAATATTTCCCTCTGCCCCTTGACTTCCAGACATGCTTTATGTGGTGAGCCTCTAGTTTCATGTATGTGCTCATCATCAACAAATAGGATGTAATTTGAATTTAACACGAAAATTCTTTTTTTTATTCTACCATTTTCATACATTTATGAAGGTACACATAAGAGATGACTTTTGAAAATACTAAGGTTGGAATTTTTCTTTACTTTCGTAAACGTTACATATATATTCCCCCCCACCCCCGAAAATGCACTTTAACAAATTGGCCACTGGATGTCACTGTTGTAACACACAGTTGGAAGCAAATGCATTTAACTTATTAAGAGATAGAACTTAAAAAAAAAAAGGTGGAGTTATGTGAAAATCGAAACAAGAGCTTCAGGTCTGTATTAACATATCTGTTCAAATAATAAATTCAAATAAAAGAGACTTCTTAACGCAGTCCAATTACAGTACTTTTTCTATAGCACCAAGTAAATGCAAGTATGTTTTGGGATTCTTATTTGGGTTATTTTTGATGTATTATCCACCTTCCTAAGAATTTAGGTTGCAAACTTAAGTACTATCATTTTACTTATATTAATTTTTAAAAATTTTTTCTTGAGTTGTTCATGATTTCCTTTTTTAAGATTTATTTATTTATGCATACAGAACTGGAGTACAAGCCAGAGGTAAAGGGTTGTTGAGAGGATTTACCAGAGACAGGGTGGAAAGCAGAACAGGCAGATTGAGGAAGGACACTGCTGAGGGGAGCAGCGGGTGAGACAAGAGAGGTCTGCCACGCCAAGTGGATCACTCCAGGGTCAGGAATCGAACTCACATTGAAGCAGCTGTGCTAGCTTGCAGTGCTGTGTCCTAACCCTTTGAGCCACCAGAGAAGGCCTTATATTAATTTTTAAGATCATCTGATTTCCCCCCCACATTCTCTTTTGCTGGTGCCACTATGATTTTACTGAATCTGCTTAAGATCACTAAGGAATTGATTTTCCCCCTTGTTAGTATATTTGGTGACTTAAATTTTCCAACAACTTCCTTTACAATAAGTTGATCTGATAAAAAAAAATGTGGTATAATGCCTTGGGAGCAAGGTGGTAGTCATTTATCTTTTTCACTCCTCCTAGACTAAGACTACACACTCACATATCATCATCTAGAGATTTCATGTGCCCTCCTGAGGTATGATGGTATCCTGTGATTCCCATTCAAACGGATTTTCAAAGGAACGTCTCAGTGTGTGTCCCAAGGTTGAAGAGCTGTCTTTCCCCAGTTTAAGATAGTTCTGAGTTCTAATACAGGATATACCACTTGGTATAATCTTGATGGTTTACTTAATCTCTCTGGCCTTTGTTTTTCACATTTGTAAAATGGATATAATCATTCATATCAGGAAGATTTGTTGTGAATATTAAGAGATAAGATGTATGAAGTATAGGGACTTCTGGTGGCCAAGAGGTTAAGTCTCATTGCTATTGTTGCTGTGGCCTGAGTTTGATCCCCAACTCCTGGTCAGGGGTTGTCCCAGTATGGCACAGCAGACTTCTGTCTTGAGCATTGCTGCCCTAAGCAGTGTATTTCAGTCGATCTGCCTGTTTTGCTCCCCACTCTGTCTCAGGTGAATCTTCTTACCCCCACCCCAAAATCTCTGGCCTACACCCTATTTCTTCTATCCCAAAAGAAGTATCAAATATTTACCACAGTGTCTAGTATCTTTTAATTTTTAATATAAAGAGAAATACTATTAATATTACCTGAAAATTGCAAAGACTGCAGCTGCAGTTTCAGCAGATTTAGGACAGAATTAAGGAGTAAGCATGGTATAGTTTCTTTCCTTCTCTGTGCTCAGAGAATATACATAGTAGATGTATTAGGAATAAATAAAAACAGATTTTTTGTAAATATTTAAAACAATTTTCTTAATTATTAAGGTTACTTTTTGCTATCTGATAAAGATTTGGTTTTTTTTTTTTTAAAAGATTTATTTATTTGTGCATACAGAGCTGGGGTACAGGCCAGAGGCGCAGAGGCGGTGAGAGGCTGCACCATCTGAGGGGCAGGCGGGAATCACTCATGCGGAAGTGGCTTTAGCTTCTCAGTGCTGTGCTTTAACTTGCTGCTCCACCAGGGAGGGCCAGATTTGGGTTTTAAAGGGTAAAGTTATTCATAGCTTATGTGTCTTTATGATCTGCAGATAATGTATTTTGACAAATATAAGGGAAGTGCATTGAACCAACAGCTCACAAACCAATTTACATAAAGTTAGTGCATCACCTATCAGTCCCTGGAATATACTGAACACTCAACAAATGTTGGTAGATGAATTTAAAGCAATATATTTAGAAATAAAGAAGCAGCATATATAAACGATTGCCAGATGCTCATCATAGGAATCCATGTATATTCAGGGCAAATTGTTCCTATTATTCCTTTGTGTTCTGTTGTGTAAGGTGTTGTGAAGAGGTAAAGAATTCATAACCTCTACTTTCTTGTAGTGGAAGATCATGCTGTGTTGAGCACATTATTTTGATAGGGAGGACTTTACATAGCTTGTCAACAAAATGCTGGTGTTCATCAGATTTCATTGACTATAAAATGAAAATATCCTGCTCTTGTTCAAATAATGCATATCATTGTAAACACAGTTCTTTTCAAGGACCTAAAGAAAGAAATATATAACTAGTTTATTAGTCATTATTGGGGTAAATCATGAAATGGTTTTATTTTTTTAAGTCATTGCTTTCAACTGTGTTCTTTCCAATCTCCTCTCCTTTACTAACATCTGAGGCAGGCACCATGACTTCAGATCACTTAAAATTATTTAAACTCATTTCAATGCAGTTTAAAATTTATATACTCAGGTTCTTCACTGGTAGATTCTAAACTTTAGACATTAGAATCACTTGAGGGATTTGTTGTAAAGCAATTGCTAGGCCATACCTTCAGAGTTTCTGATTCAGAATGTCCATGGAAGGCATCAAAATATGTTTCTAAGTTCTCCTGTATGCCATAGCTGCTGCTAGGGACCACCGTGTGTGAACCACTACTGCGTATCTTCTCGTCTCTCTTCTTAAGACTCTAAATGCTCTAGTACCTAGTGTGTCAGAATGGAGAGGATATGGAGGAAGAAGAAATGTTTTCCTTTCTTAACTAGCTGTGCCTGCAGTCCTCTCTATGATAGTTGTCGCTATTTCTGCTCCTGACTATTGATGTTTTTTGACAATATGATAATACTTAAATGCTTGGGGTATTCCACACCTGGCCTGGTTCTTTGATAAGCACTTGTCTACCTTCTGCACAATTCCCTGATGTGTTAGGTTTTTCTCTGGCCTGATCCTTTCTACTTTCACCATTGTGTCTTCTTCAGTCTCTTATTGTTGTGTGCTCCTTTAAGCCAGTCTCTATAAGGCTGCCAGAATGGTCTTTTAAGACTAAAGTGAATCACGTTAATCAGAATCTCTCTTATTACTAATTTTCCTATTCAGCCTCTGCTTTACACCTTTAATTGCTTCATAAAATCTTAACTTCTTAACATAATCCAGAGGCACTGAACGATCAGACAGTGCCTCTCTAATAACAGTTAACTATCCAAACCTGTTATTTATGATGTCTCTATCCTAAATCTCTTTTTTACTATGCACATTCCAGTGCTATTCCTCTACCTGGAATACCCTTTTCCAAACTTTCACATGAAAATCTTATTTTCTTCTCTTTGTTCTGGTTTAAACATCAATTCCTTCACTGATCTTTCACTATCTTCTCTTTATGCTGCTCTCTCATGGCACTTTTTTTTTTTTTTTGGTTGCTGTTCATGGTTTTGGGGGGCAGTTTTAATGATACATTTATGCATATTTGCTTAATGTCAGCTTTTCCACTTCTACATTATAATCTACATTTGAGCAGAAACCATGCCTGTAGTACATACTCAGAGTTTAGGGCAGTATATTCACAGAGCAAATACTCAATGCATTTTGACTGAATGACTGAATGACATGAGGGAATGGGGGGGTCATCTGGTCTGGTTTTCTTGATATTTTGGAAAAGTATCTACTTAGGATTCAAAGGTCAAAAGCCAGTGTTGAGACAAGTGTTCAAGTAACAGTTAATCAGCTAGTTTGGGGGTAAAGGCTCCTCTTAATAAATTTATAGCTATGCTAAAAGGCACAGACTTTCATACTCTAAAATTACAGAGTTTTGCTCAAATGGTAGCACAAAAATTTATTAAGAGTTCAGAATTTTGACTTAGATCATATGTTCACACTACATTAGAAATGTTCAAGATTTTTTTGGGAATTATACTTGCAATTGAAACTGGAGGAAACGTTGGTGGCTGTGGGAGTCTGTGCCAACCACAATACAGAGCTGCTCCCTGTGAAAGAGCAATGGAGGATGAAAAATTTGGTTGAGTAGAGTCTTAGAATGCAGGTCTAAGATAATGGACCATTTTCACAAGTGTGAAGTTATATTTTACTATGCTTTTTATTTGCATTTCCCTGAGAATACTAAGTGATAATGAATATTTTACTTTTCATGTGCCTGTTTGCCATCTGTATATCTTCTTTGGAAGAGTGTCTATTTGGCTCTTCTACCCATTTCTTATTCATTTATTTACTTATTTTTAAATTGATTTCTTTGTTCATTTTGTATGATATTTCATGTCTTCCCTCAGTTGTATCCGATTCTTGATTGGGTTATTTGTTTTCTGTATGTGAGTTCAATGAGATCTTTGTAGATCTTTGGTATTAGCTCCTTGTCAGATGTGTGGTGTGCAAATTTTCCTCTATTGTTTCTTTAAATAATTCTCTGCTCCCCCCCTTCTCTCTTTACCCTTTGGGTGACCCATTAATTTTACATTTCCTTTCCCCATGGAGTCAGATAATTCTTGAGTGTTTTCTTCATTTTTTTCTTTATATTTCTTTCCTCTTCTACCTAGTTCCTTGGGCATTCTCACCTTCATGTTCACTGACTCAGTCTTCTGTTTTATCTATTCTATTTCCATAACTTTCTCCAGAATTTTTCACCCCTTCAACTGATTTTTTATATCCCGCAGCTCTGTTATTTTCTTATTTAAATTTGACACTCACTCTCCTATTTATTAATTTTATTTCTCAAGAAATTGATTTGCTTTTATGAGTTTTCTTGTATGTCTTCAATCAGCTTTCTGCATTTTCTTTCATTTCTTTATCATGGCGATCCTGAGGTATAATTCTGATAGGAAGAACATATCTTCCATGTAGTTGTGACCGGTTTCTGGAGATTTGTTCTCTTTCTGTGGTGTAGTATTCCTTTGAGGACTTAGGTTACTATCTGTTGTGTTCTTTTCTGTTTCTTTTTAAATTTATTTATTTATGCATGAAGAACTGGAGTACAGGCCTTAAGCAGAGGGGTGGTGAGAGGATTCACCAGAGACAGAGTGGGGAGCAGAACAGGCAGGTCAACAAAGTACACTGCTGAGAGGAGCAGTGGGTAAGACAGGAGAGGTCTGCTGTGCCATGTGGGTCATCTCCAGGACTGGGTATCAAACTTGCACTGAAGGGGCTGTGGCTAGCTTTCATGAGCTTTAACCCCCTGCATCACCAGGGAGGACCCTGTTGAATTTTTTTCCATTACCCATTATTTGGTTTCTTCCTTTTTTAGCAGATCATACTATATATTAGTGATAACTAATCTGTAGCTAGATCTTAAGTATATGTGTAGAAAGCCTTGTTTGCATGGGGTCTACTTTTCTGGGTTTGCCCTTGGACATGTGTCTAGACTTTGTGGAAGCTTCTTGATGTCAGCAGGGCATTTGTTGGAGTAGGCATCTGTCTTTCCTCTTGCTCATTCAAGGAGCTTATTTGGGCTGTGTTGCTGTTGGTGTTGCTTCCACTGGACATGACCAGTGTTCACTCTTTAAATATATTGCAAATTATGTGTTAATTTTTATGTTTGATGGATTTTTATTGTTATGTTACTATGAGCAATGATGCTGTGATCTTTGTTGTCAATATATTCTGTGGTTTATGTACAAAATTTCTCTGTCACTTAGAATCAGAAAAATAGTAACTTAACAGGGTATATGCATATTCTACTTTCCACTTAGTATTGATCTATTATACAAAAGCTTGTACCAATCTGTATCCACAAATATAGTGAAGGAATATATTGCTTTTTATCGTCAAAGTTTATGTAGAGTTAGCTTAAAAGGCTTTACCTCCTCACGGGGATAATGATTGGAATCAGTCACTTCAAAATAAAATGCTTTGGAGTAGAAAACTGACAGCTTTAGTAAATCCTTCTGGAAACTTAGTAAAGTTAAAATAAATGTATTTTAAGATGACAAGCTTTGGGAGAGTTTAATTAAAATTTAGAGGAGATGTTAGCCCAAATGTTTAGGAGCTAAAATTCTCTTTTCATGGCCAATGCCAATTAATTCTTCTCTTTAATTTCTCATTTATCAGCCTATCATCCTACTTATACTGCTAAATTTCATACTTAGTGTTTATTTTAAATTCAAGGGGTGAATTCACACTTACAAATGTGAAGTGCAGTCCATTCTTTTTATTAGTCAATTGCAGTGTTAAAGCCATGATGAGTATTGAATTGGTATATAGGAGAGAGTTTGTATCTGGGAAAAGAATTACATAGAATTTTTAAAAAGTAGTTTTACTAAGAAGTCATGATATATTTTCTTATGTTCATAAGAATAATTTTTGATTTAAAGTTAAGTGTCAACATTTAGAAGTAATGGATAATAAGATTAATTTAGGAAAATTTTATCAAAGTTTTGTTCTCATTTTGAAACTAATTAACATATTAACATGAATTGCCTTGAAAATCACCTAGAATATACATTTTGATTTTAATATATGTCTGTGAAAATATTTTTGTTACATCTTGCTATCTACTTAGTTTTTCACCCTAAAAATTCATATGTGTTAGGTAATAAAAAACAAATTTCTTTATTGCTTCTTCTCTAATTCTGTTGATATATTAATTTGTGTTGGTTATACATATATAGACACATATAAATACATATTATGTAAGTATATATTACATAAGCCTTATGTAATATATATTTAAGCAGAGAGTGCTTGAAAGAACATGGGAGACAGATGTAGCAAAAGAGGGAGGGAAAGAACTAGGAGGTAAGGAGAAAATGAGAAGAGGTAGAAAGAGCCATAGTGGACAGTGGTAATAATGAATTGCTTATTTTCTAAATATGTTTCTAAGCACAAGCTAAAAGCTAGAAAGATTTCTGTAGCCTGTGCTTATGATTCTGTTTTCCTTGGAGAAGAGGCAGAAGTCAGGATTATTCATGAGTATATCTTAGCCCAAGTTCCCTAGAATAAAGAATTAGAGGCAAAATTTACTTGCTCACATTTTATTGGGGCCTGTAATCCCAGGGCAGCTTAAAGGTAAGAGAGGGAGGAGAGGAAGCAGAGAAAATACAAGATAAGTGGTACTGAACTGATTACATCTTTATAGGTAATACTATCAATTGCTTAGTCACAGTACATTTTAAAAGAGGTCATGTGGAATAACATTGTCTTAGGAAAGTTCAGTGCAATCGAAGGAAAAGAAGAGAAATCAATTTATCTGATATTTCCTTGTCATCTTCTGTTTCTCATGGGTTAATGTATTTCCTCCAAGACATTTAACTACTTGGTCCTTATAGATTGTGTTGGCTATTGCAAAATTCCATCCGGTGCCCCATGGTGTGTATATCATCTGAACCTGAAAATTGTGGGAGAAGCCCAAGTTATTGTGAATTGGGTTAGGCTAGATCTGGACACATGTTGAATTGGCCTCTGCTCACTTTGGGAGTGGTTGGGGACAATAAACAGTTTTAAGAGAGAGAACATGCAGTCTTGGGTCAACTGTATGAATAAATTGCCTCTAATCTACGCTATTGCCAAAAATGATTATACCAATAAATTTAGTTAATATCCATTATCATGCATCCATTTTCTCCTTATTATGAGAAATTTTAAGATGTTCTAAGAACTTTTATTTTCTGTCTTACTGAGCTCAGTTTTTGTTTGCTTGCTGATTTTCTTCATTTAGCCTTAATATCATAAATGACAAGAATTCATTATTTATAAAGGGAGAATAATAGCTCATTATATATCACATTTTCTTTATCCATCCATCCATTGATAGACACTTAGGTTGTTTCCATATTTATATGGTAAATCATGCTGCAATTAACATAAATACATGGGTGCACAAGTTTTTTTTTAAGTTAGTGTTCTTGTTTCTTTAGATAAATACCCAGAAATAGAATTGCTAGATCACATGGTAGTTCTGGTTTTTAAATTTTTTTCATAATTATTAAAACATTTTGGGCCCTCCCTGGTGGCGCAGCAGGTTAAAGCACTGCACTAAGAAGCTTAAGCCACTACCTCATGAGTTCGATCCCCGCCTGCCCCGGAGGAGACCACATGGCGTGGCAGACCTCTCCTGATCGCCAGCTGCTCCCCTCAGCAGTGTACTTCATTGATCTGCCTGTTCTGCTCCCCACTCTGTCTCTGGTGAAGACTCTCATCACCCCTGCACCTCTGGCCTGTACCCCAGCTCTGTGTGCACAAATAAACCTCAAAAACTATTTCTATCATGACTGTATCAATTTATATTACATTATCAACAGAGTACAAGATTTTAATTTTCTCCATATTTTCACTAAAATTTGTTATGTTTTCTTTTTGAAAATAACCATTCTAGTAGGTGTGACACAGTATCTCATTGTGTTTTCAACATGCATTGCCTGATGATTAGTGACATTTATGATATCTAGCATCTTTTTGTGTTAGTTGAAAATTTAAATGTCTTTTTTGAAAAAAATTAGTCAGATATTCTGCCTACTTTTGAATTGTATTTGTTTATTTTTGTCCTCTTGAATTGTATGAGTTCTCTTCATATGCATTTTGGATATATACTCCTTATGAGTTGTTATTTTAATACTGCAAATTATTAAAAAATAGAAATATGTAAATATATTCTCGTGTTGGGTGGGTTAGAAACTTGAAAAAGAAAAACAGAACTGGAGGTATAACATTTTGACTTTCATATTATTATTGTAAAGCAAAAGTAATCAAAACAGTATGGTACTGGCATAAAACAGATATTAACGGCACAGTCAAGAAACCACAGAAATTAGGAAATTATGACAAAGACTTCAAGAATATATGCCGGGGAAATGATATACACTACAATAAATTATACATTCACATGTCCAACCTTGCAACCTTATCTTTCTTCATACACAAAATCAACAAAAAATAGATCACAGATTTGAATATAAAATCTGGAACTTTAAAATTCTTAGAAAGAATTATAGGGGTTAAACTCTTTGATATTGGCCTGGAAAATATTTTTCTTTTCTTTTTTTTTGTGCATTTTACAGCAAAAGCAAAAGTAAAATGTATAGTCAAATTATATACAATATATCCCATATAGGGAACTCATATAAATCAATAGCAAGAACTCTCCAAAGAACACAATTAATAAATGGGCAAAGGATCTGAATAGACATTTTTCTAGAGATGATATGTAAATTGCCAATATATACACAAAATTTTGCTCAACATAACGAGTCATCGGGGATATACAAATCAAAAGTAAAAAGAAATGTAACTTCATATCTGTTAGGATTGCTATTATCAAGATAAATAAACAAACTAAACAACCCCCCACCCCCAAATTAGAATAGCAAATGCTAACAAGGTTGTGGGTAAAAGGTAACACAAATACAGTGTTGGTGACAATGTAAACCAGAAAGGCATTACAGAAAAATAATACAAAGTTTCCTCAAAAAATTAATAATGTAACTACCCTATGTCCCAACAATCACACTTTTGGATATATATCCAAAAGAAATGAAACACTACTCTGAAGAGGTATCTGCACTTCCATGTTCATTGCAGCATTATTCACAATGACCACAAGCAACCTAAGTCAATGTGAGTGGTAAGTAGATGTGGTATATATGCACTATTTAGTGACATTCAGCTTACAAGAGTAATTACAAAAGAGAAATTTGTGACAACGTGGCTGGAACTTGAGTTTATTATGTTATTTGAAAACAGAAAGGTAAATACTGTATCACTTATATGTGGAATCTAAAAAAAAATGTCAAAATCAAAGAATATGATGGCTGTTGCTAGATATTGGGAAGTAGGGGAAATAAGAACTGTTAAAAGGATACAAACTTTCAGCTATACAGTGAATAAGGCCTGAGAATATAGTATATCATAGTAATTATAGTTGATAATATTGTACTGTATGATTAAAACTTGCAAAGAGGGGAAAATAAGTGGTTTCATTTTAAAAAGGTGAATTATATGTGAAGTGGTATGTGTTGATTCACTCAGTAGTGATTATTCTTTCACAATGTATATGAAGTCATTACTTTGTACACTTTAAAGTATATTATAAATATTTACCAATTTTACTTTTATAAAGCTGGAGAAATTTTCCTTTAAAAATACAGATAACAGGGCCTTCCCTGGTGGTTCAGTGTATTAAAGCACAGCACTACAAAGCTAAAGCCACCTCAGCATAAGTTCGATTCCCTGCCAGGGAGGTGACCCACATGGCATGACAGATCTCTCCTGACTCACCTGCTGCTCCCCTCAGCAGTGTACTTCGCTGATCTGCCTGTTCTGCTTCCCACTCTGTCTCTGGTGAAGACTCTCATCACCCCTGCACCTCTGGCCTGTACCCCAGCTCTGTGTGCATAAATAAATAAATCTTTTTAAAAAAATACAGAAAACTCTTTCTTGAAAATGTGTGGTTGTCATTCTTGATGCTGTTAAGTAATACTTCCTATCTGAACAAAATCAACTTCTTAAAAGGATGATTAGAATACAGAATTTGTGAAAATGGACTTGCAGATCTTTATATAAAACTATAATGAGTGGTAATGTCATGTCTGTTGGAATGCTATTGTCAAAAATAGACCAACAAAACAAGCAAAGAAACCAAACAAAACCCCCCAAATAAAAATAGTGAGTGCTGACAAGGATATCGAGAATAGGCAACACACATTCAACGTTGGTGGGAATGTAAGAAAATTCCCACTTGTCTGCCTTTCACGTGTTTCCAAAGTTTATTCTAACATCAGTCCCTTTCAAAAGTTTTCTGTCTCCAGTGTCTGATTTTACGCAACTTGCAGTGACACTTCTTTCCAAGGCAGCTGTTCTACTCTGCTCTAATGCTCTCTTCATCTTTTATCTTTTCTCCCTTTTCTCTGATCACAGCTAGTCACACGCAGAACAGCTTAGAAACCAACAGAGTGGCAAAACAGAGCAGCTGTCAGGGGAACAGAGCATGACATTTGGGAGATGAAGGGGGAAGCTGAAAAAGCCCAAAATGTTGTTCTTCCTCAGACTAAAACATTTGGCCTACAGATATTTAGATGTGCAACTATTTCATAAGAATGATAAATCAATCTCACATAATAGGTTGGACTTGACCTCTGATCATTTCTACTCACTTTCATGAATATTAGTGAAGAAAAAGAACACAGGTTTTGTTTAAGAAAGGGCATATAAAGCAAGTTTTGGAGAATATTTTGTAAACATCCATTTTACAAAATTGATAGGTGATAGGGAAGGGTTGTAAGAAGGCCCTTTTAAAACATAAGCACTGAGTCATTAAATGTGTTCCATTTCTGTGTCATTTGATTGTGTCCTATGAGATTCACATTCCTTAAGATATTTTAAAGCTTCTGCAAACTCATTTTATTTCTTTTCTCCTGTGCACACTTAACAACAATTGTATTTACTTGTTGGCATTTCAGTCAGAATCCCTTGATGTAATTTAAATTGCCTTACTCTGGTCTTATGTGTGTGTAGTCATGTTTGCTTTAGTCAAGGATACCCCTTTGTGAGTTCCTCTTGTCAGTTGCTTTTGTATTCATTTTTATGTATTAGTGACATTACTGGCAATTCTATGGAGTATTATAATGTAATTAATTTTCCAAATGGAAGGGACCAGGGACCATTATGCTCAGTTTACAGATAATGAATCTCAGAGAGGAAAAATGTCATGACCAAATTCTTCCAGCTTGTTATGGTGTGGGAGAGGGTCAGTTAAGTAAAGCCTGAACATATTTCATTTATCCTACTGGCCTTATCATTTTGAAAGACAATATTTTTTCTTCCATCTACAATGTATTGTTTTATGGTACATTATTTAATAAACCCCAGACATTTATTTATCATTTCAATTGATAAACCTCCAAGAAAAATTAAAATTGTTAAAATATATGGCTATTAGGGCCCTCCCTGGTGGCGCAGCGGGTTAAAGCACAGCACTGAGAATCTAAAGCCTCTTCCGCATGAGTTCAATTCCCGCCTGCCCCGGAAGGGACCACATGGCATGGCAGACCTCTCCTGACCCGCCCGCTGCTCCCCTCAGCAGTGTACTTCGTCGATCTGCCTGTTCTGTTCCCCGCTCTGTCTCTGGTGAAGTCTTCTCTGCTCCTGAACCACTGGCCTATACCCCAGTTCTGTATGCACAAATAAATAAATCTTTAAAAAAGAAAAAAAAATATATGGCTATTAAATTAATAAATTATTAAATTAATAATAGAGAGAAATTTCAAGCTAAAGAATCAAAAGACCCAACATTTATGTTTCTTTTTTTGCTTGTTTGAGTTAGGTATAAAAGATATATAACATATGCTTTCTTTTACCTCTTTATATGTGTAATAGGGTAAGTATGATGTCGTACTATGTAACAAACAATACTATCATTTTTTTTAAGATAGGATAATTGAATCTTTTCTGTAAGAGGTCTCTGTCAACTGGATGAGATGAATATGCATATATCCAAAATTATAGGAGAGTGTGACCAATATTGTAATAGAGACTGATCCAGAATCCCATGAACATATGGGATAAGAAAGATTAGTTACTGGGAAAGCTTCATTGAGATGACATTTGAATTATATCTTGAAGAATAAGCAGACATTTTTCATGTGGTGTAAAGTGTAAGTTTAAATGAAATCCCAGGTAGAGGGAACAGCATGTACAAAAGAAAAATATTTTGAGAAAGATTAAAATATGTAGGTATATGAGCAGCATAGGATGTATGATAAAGAATGAAAGGAATTAAGACTACAAAATAGATTAGCATTAGATCAAAGTGCCTGGTATATGACTATAAAGAAATTACTCCTTACATCAGCTACACAAAAGCAAGGACTATGATTGTTTTATTCATATCATGTCTATAATTGACATACACAAACAGGGAATGTCACTGTGATGAAAAGGGACTACAAGGTTGTTGATTACAGTTAAGGAAACTATTGAGAAGACTTCAGAATAAAGCCCATGCAAGAGATTGGGATTCTGAATTTAAGGATTAATAAAGAAAAGTAGAAAGATTTGAAAGATAAAGTGGACAGGAGTTGATACCTGACTAAATTAGGGTGATGCTAAAGAGGAGGGACTAGGGAGGACTCAAAGATCTCTTTGAAGAAAGCACAGATGAATGGTGATGCCAATGAACCAACTTAGGAGAAGAACTCGAGGGAAGGGAGAAAGAATCCCTAAGTGACAATGTGTGGTACAATTGAAAATAACAATTTGGAGTTAAAAGGAAAATAGTTAACATTTATTTGGAAGTCACACACATTTAAAGTAAAAAAAAAAATATATGACAATTAACCCATATAAGTGGGGGATAAAGTTACTTAAGGGAAGAATATAAAAAGATGCTGGGAGATCATTATGCTAATGTATAGGAGGATAAATCTTAGTCTGAAAAAGTTTCATAAACTTCACCTGCCTTAACAATTATTATTTATTCATCCAACAAATATTTAAACATCTTCTAAATTCTAGTGCTTTGTTAGGCAGTAGAAATATAAACATGAAAAATATATGGCCTCTGCTCTCAGAGAGCTTATAGGCTCTCTATGAGAAGACAGGTAAGAGAAGAGGAAGGCTAATGAGAAGACAGGTAAGAGAAGTGGGTAGAATTCACTGTGGCAGGGGCTGCTGAGGGCTATGACAGAAGTGGGCTAAGGGAGAACTGGAAAGGAACATCCAAGCTAAAGCTTAGAAAGGTTGGGAGTAGGATAAGGGTCAGTACAAGTAGTTTTCTATACGTTGATGAAAGCTGAACTGAGTCTTGAAGAATTATTGGTGATATCTGTGTGTGTATGTGTATTGGATGTGAAAATATAGATGTTAAAGAGTGTGATTCTGAAATACTTCCTTCCTTTTTCAAGATCTAATTGTACTGGTGTTGGGACAAAGGGAAGGAAAAGGGTAAATGTCTATTTCCTAATTGCCTCTCTCTGGTGGTATGTTTAATTCCCTATCTAACATCAGTTGGGGAGAGCTTCTGTGTGCAGGGCTCTGAATGGCTACTGTCTCATGGGTGTATACAATGCACATATTTTAAAAGTCCCATTGGTTATCTTCACTACTTGAAGCCTTCTCCATGAGGGGCCTCCTTACTGACTTGAGGGGACTCATAGCAGTGTGTAAGGCAAGAAATAGGGGTTCAGACATGAATTTTGTGCCCAAGCAACTAAGATTTGTACACTTTTCATGTGATTCATCACATTATACCTTTATATAAAACTGCTAATTCTATTTCATAATGAAAGAAATATTTGACATGATGCGCAGGTGTAGCTTACTATTCTCTACATCTGCTAAAGAGGTGGAAAACTTTGAGCTGTTTAAAATTACTCACTAAACACTTTCAGACTTTCATAAGCAAACAAATGTGTGTGCAGCAGAAATATGTACTCTCTTAAGGAAAAAACAGTGAAATTTTTGGAAAAATAAGCAAATATGTATTCAAACAATGATTCAGTTTTGTATTAATGTCATTGTATCTTTATTAATAACTTCATGTATAAACAAAAACTATAGTTCTAGATAAAGTGATGCCACCTGATACCATGAAATGTTTGCAGTTGAAACATTTTTATAAGAAAATATGCAATGAAAATAATAGACTTTCCTATTTGTGGGGTGTGCAAACACCAGAAATAAGTCAGTACAAAACTGATAAAACTCATTGTTTGGTTTGGTGGAAATGTTAAGCTTTGACATTTCTTGTTATTTAGTACAAATGGTAATCTAATGGACTGGACTGTGTGGTCAGATTGATTCGGTTTGAGGCCCAGATTGCACTATAGTATGGAGTGATCTTCACTGAGTACCTTATTCTTGTTGGGTCTTGATTTTCTAGACTTTAAAATGAAAAGAGCAATAGGACTTAATTCATAGAGTCATTATAGGGACTAAGTGAGAAAACTCATGTAGAGTGTTAACATAGATCCTAGCACATCCTAAGGCTGTATGTACAGTGTTATCCTATGTATTAATGCAGGATGCTCTCAAGAACAAGATCCTGGCCTTTTTGTTGGTAAACAGCACCAGTGATATGGGGAAATAGAAAAATTTAATTGAGTAAACACTCAATTAAAATTAGCTTTAACTCGTGCAGCCTGAAGTAGTTATCACAGTGTAATCAGGGGCTAGATTTTGATCTTATGCATTTTTAAGAAAAAGAATGGCCTCCCAAGAAATTTTTTTTTTAAATCTACAAAGATCATAAAATTAGTTCAAATGAAGTTGAACAATTGAGTTCCTAATGCTCTTAAAACATGAAAACAATGCGGATACAGCTTTTTCAATAATTTGGAGGTTAAGACACTGAACAATGGAAATAGTTGAACAGTGTTGTGTTGGGCAATGCCACACTGAAGAATGGGAATCATGGTGCAGGCTATATAATGCAGAATACTCTTAAGAGCAAGATCCTGGCCTTTTTATTGGTAAAAACATCAGTCATATGGGGAAGTAGAAAAGGAAAAAGAGAAGTAGAAGAAGGAGGGGGAAGAGTGAAACTGTATTTCTCATCTGCTAATAGCTGGGTATGTAGAACCAGCCCTGATTCCCCAATCAGAATTTCAAAAGGCATCCACGATCAGCTTCTGGGGTTCTTTGTTATACATCAGTCAACAACTCCCCTGGCACTCCTGGTCATACCTCGAGATATGTTAATGTATGGAGTCAGGAGTAAATGTGTGCATCCCTCATCAGTACTCTCTCAACCCCCGCATTCCTGGTTATGCCTCTTGGTGCACATCCTTCCAGGAGTGTTCTAACTTTATGCTCTTAATTGATTTGAAAGTCACTTTATAGGGTTGGGCTTCTATGACTGACCTTGCTTTAAGAATACAAAACTACAGGTAACAAAATGGAGGCTGGATAGTTTGCTTAGAATTAGCAGACTGACAACAATAAGGTGAGGATACACACAGTTGTAAGGATACACATTTTTGTATACACATGTTTGTACATTTTCTTATTATGTAGCATTGTTACTAAAATAATCTCACACTGAGAACTATTCATTGAACTAAAGCGGAAATAAGTCACACATTTAAGGCCGTATGTCTAGTGTTATCGTATGCATTAATCTTCAGCAATGTGAATTTGATGGGGATTATATAAATTAACGAATAACATCAGACCTGTAAACAACTAATTAAATAAAAAAGAGTGGTAATGTTGCAAAAGGAGAAGTAGAAGGAGATACTGTGATGTGGGACAGAGGCCTTTAATCTTGGCTAAGGTGTCAGGAAGAACTAGAGGAAATTTGTGCTTGAGCTGAGCTTGAAGAATAAGTAGATGTTGGTAAGCGAATTTAGAAGAGACAGAGTTAAGGAAGGTAAAAGGTTCTAGGCAGAGGGAAAAAAACACATGCAGTGATCTGACAAAACAAAAGATTTGATGTTAAGGAGTAAAAATTGTGACTTTCATTAGCCTAGATTTATAAAATAAATGTATGATGAAGCCACATCACTTGAAGGAATGTAGAGTTACAACAGTGTGGTAAGCCCAAGTAAATATAAGATTTTATATATCCCAAAAGCAACTTACATCTTCTAATATTTTGATGTTTCATTTCACTACATCACCAAATGAAGAGGCCATCCTTTGGTGACAGGATGTGCTTGATAAAAAATATCCCCCAAATATTGATATTTTTCACATTTTGAAGAATACTAAGAGACATAATTATTGTACAGATATGAGTAAGATTTGTTGCTCATTTTAGGTTGTTAATGAAGAGCTATTTGATTTAGTTGAAAGGAAACAAACTTCAGAAAATGTAATTCTTAGAAAATAATGGAGGCTTGATTTTTATTTATCTGTGATATATAATTTTTAGGCAGGAAGTTTGAAGGGAGATGGATTGAAATGCTTAGCATTAATATATTAACTACCTTGCATGAGACAAAATTCATCGTATTAACATGAACATTATCTGTTTGTTGCTAGAGTATGATTTAATATTATTGATGTAAATCAAATAACATTGGAACTCCAATATTGTGTTTTTGTCAGGTAAAGGAGAAATTTGTATACAAAAATACTTTGGGTTGTTGGTATATATTTGAATATATTGGATGCACATTAATGAGGAAAAACCAATAAATTAACATCTTTGAGATTTTAAAATTGGATGGCAGTGTTCAAACTCTGGGCACACTGATACACCCTGTTTGCTCTAACATCTTAAAAAGTGCCAACAAATAATACTTTATTGGGCTTTGGTAAAGTGGACCAGTATATATACTGTAGCAATTATATAGGGTCATATAACTAAATGAAATTACAGGATAATGTAGACAACACAAAACAGCAAAAGGAGAAAGATACCATAAGCAAACATCCTGGCCATTTGAGACATTCAGGTGCACCTTTCATAGTCCACTTTCACTTACAGGACAAGTATAATCTCTGGATCACAGTCCATGTGGAGCTACAACATGAGTTTACTAAAGAATATTTTATATCCCATTGTCCACTAGCCAAAATGAGGTTGGTTAACCAGGTTGTATATAACATTACTCTGCAAACATGTGATAAACAATGTAGGCAAGCTGATACAAGTTGATTTCAGAAAACTTTCCTATTCTAAAGAACACATTAAAATTTACCAACTCTAGTTTTCATCTCTTTCTTGGCCTTTCCTATTAGATTCATGTTCAAGGAGTCTCTGGAGGTCAGCATAGGACTTTTACAGCAAAGTAACACTATCTTGAAACATTTACAAAATAGGGGGAGGGGTTAAAATATATCAAATTTTGTCTAGCCAGGCCCTAGAAAAAACCTATTTGTAGTTTTTTTTTTCCATGATTCATTTGCTGGTAAATTTCAATTCCTATTTTAAAGTTTAACTCTGGAACAGAATAAAGAGCTCTTTAATTAAATGTCTGGCAAGTTAATGCCAATAGAGAAATCTGAAATCTTTCACACGTTGAAGTGAGACTTTGAAACTCAAGGCAGAAGTCCAATCTCATTTTGTTCTGTATAGGTGCTATAGAGATGGAGTACATGAGAAGTCCCCAGGCGTCCAGTTAGATAGCAGGAAGTAGGACAAAGCAATTTTTCTTTATTGCTCTCAGTTTGATCTGCAGAAGACTTCATGATTTCAAAGCTAAACTGACAACAAAAAACCTGATCTCCAGTCATGACTCTACCAATTATACATGTGTTTCTCCTTGGGCAAGTTATTGGATCCATCTGAATTATAGTTTTCTTTTCTTTTTTTCTAATATTTATTTATTAAATCATACAGAACTGGGTGTAGGCCAGAGGTGCAGGGGGTAGTGAGAGGATTTACCAGAGATAGAGTGGGGAGAAGAACAGGCAGATGGATGAAGCACACTGCTGAGGGGAGCAGTAGGTGGGTCAGGAGAGGTCTGCTGTGCCATGTGGATCACCTTTGGTGCAGGTGGGGATAGAACTCATGCTGAAGTGGCCTTAACTTCTTAGTGCTGTGCTTTAACCTGCTGCACCACCACGGAGGGCCCTACAATTTTCTTATACATAAAATGGGATAATAATACCAACCATGTAAGGATATTGCAAGAATTAAATGCACCAATATACAAAAATGTGTGTACTGTAACATATGGATAGTTTAATTAGGATTTCAAAAATGTCTTTTCCAGGGGCATGAGGATTAATATTTGTTCCTGAACTGAGCAGTAAATCCTTTGAAAATTATGTCATTCAGTGGCATGTCAACTACTCCTTTGAACATACAATTCCTTCATACTTTTTTCCCCTTAGCTATATAGTTCTATATAATTCTAATGTTATTATGTAATAGGTTATCCTTTAGCTGCATAGCTAAGGCCATTTGTTTTAATCTCAACACTCTTGTGAAAAAAATCACCATTAACTTCATGTCTTAAAAATGCAAATGTATTATCTTACAGTTTTAGAGGTCAGAAGTCTGATACTGCTTACATGGGGTTTTAAGACTGGTTCCTTCTGGAGGCTCTGTAGGAGGAACACCTTTGTCTTTTTTCAACTTTCAGTGGCTACCCATATTTTTGACTTTGGCTCTGTTTTCCATATTCAGCATGCATCATCATTACTCCCACCTCTGCTTGCATTCTCTTGTCTCCACTGACTTTTAAGTCCCTTTCAGAAGGAATTTTGTGACTGAGCCCAATCATTAATTTGGGAAATTTCCCTATTTCAACCTCCTTCACTCATTCATATCTGCAAAATGCTTTTTGTCATGTGAGGTAAAAATTGCAGACTTCAGAGATTAAGATGTTAGGGGCCATTATTCAGCTTACCACACATACATTATATTATTTTATTCTCTCATAACAAGGTGAGACAAGTTCTCTACATATTAGGATGTCCATTTGTAGCCAAAGACATTAAGTGGTTCAACAATACTAGTTATATGTATAGTATAGTTTTCCTTTTTGTAAATTCAAAAATACCTTATTAAAATATTTGGTTAATAATGTTACTTTTCACAAGATTTAACAGTTCACAAAAGATCTGAAGATACACTATTTCATTTGGTTCTTAAAATTATCTTATGAGTCAGGTTACATTTGTAAATTTTTATTTACATACTCAATATTTTTTTTTAAAGATTTATTTATTTGTGCATACAGAACTGGGGTACAGTCCAGAGGCTCAGGGGCGGTGAGAGGTTTCACCATAGACAGAGCGGGGAGCAGAACAGGCAGATTGATGAAGTACGCTGCTGAGGGGAGCAGCGGGCGTGTCAGGAGAGGTCTGCTGCGCCATGTGGTCACCTCCAGGGCAGGTGGGAATCGAACTCATGTGGAAGTGGCTTTAGTTTCTCAGGGCTGTGCTTTAACCTGCTGCGCCACCAGGGAGGGCCATACTCAATATTTTTATTGAGTCTCTATAATATACTAGACCTTGTCAAACATGATGGGAATACCATAGAGGCCTGAGAAAATAATGGTCCTTATCTTTGCACAGGAAGATAGACAAAAGTATAAATAAATTCAAATTATGTTGCAAATTGCAAAATGCCATAAGATAACAAATGGGGAATGAATCTTAGAGTAATAAAGCTGTCCTCACAATATCATACAATAATAAGTTGAAGAGTCAGTTATTGAGTTTGTCTTTTATAAAACTTATATTTCATGATCTTAGATTTTTGTATATATAAGGTATACTGTGCTTAAATAGTAGCTTTTTTTTTATTTCTTAATTTGTCCTGAAACATAATACTCTGTTCAATGGAAACCATTGTTCTCATGGCTCATGATTCACACAATTTATGTTAATAACCATCATTGTAGTGAGTCCCCTTTTGAAAACAATGAGCAGCTAGTGTATATTGCTGTGCTGTAAAGTCCTGAGTAGCTTGGTTAACCTTACAGTAAGTTCTTATTTTTACTCTTAGAATCATGCATTTAATAGTGTCTTCCTGTCAAGAAGAAGATCCACAGTTAAATTACTGACATAATGCTCACGTAAGCAAATTTGTATGAATTGTGCTTTCCAAATAATTTATTGTAGCTTTATAGCTTCTGTTATGACATGTTTTACCCACATTTGAAACTTTGTTTAAAAGAATAGCAGCTGGAATGTAGCTCTGGTAGGAGCAACAGATAATTTGGCTTAGAAATCAATGTTTAGTTAAGTTCTCTGATGTGCATTCACCTCTTTAAAAAATACAGACTTTAAATGAGCATTATGTGTCTTTGTGCTTGGCAATGATGCTGTTTTCAGCGTTAGCTGCTTCTGATTAGATGAGGTTGAACATAGTTAAATACAAGTGGTTCTCCTCATATTGTGTGCAGTTTTTGATAATGAGTATGTGGCCAGTACACACTCTTTTTAGAAATTTGTTTTTTTAACATTCTAGTTTCTTAAGATGTGCTTCTTTTCTGAGGTTTTCTTTCCATGCTGGTTTGTCTTAAAATGCAAACTCATTAAATATATGCTGAAAACAGGTGGATATGATGGAATGATAAATGATAGTAGATAAGTTAAAAAAGACAACTACTTATGTATTATGACATCAAGGCTCAAGGTTAAGTCCTCAATCTTCTCATATTTTCTTAACCTATTTTCACTGAAGTTTGAAATTATTTAACCCATTCTGAGATTTTATTTTACACAGAGAAATCAGATGTAAATAATTTAGCTTTAAAATATCATAATAAAGGCCCGCCCTGGTGGCACAGCGGGATAAAGCACTGCACTAAGAAGCTTAAGCCACTTCCACCGCATGAGTTCGATCCCCGCCTGCACCGGAGGAGATCCACATGGCGTGGCAGACCTCTCCTGACCCTCCCGCTGCTCCCCTCAGCAGTGTACTTTGATCATCTGCCTGTTCTGCTCCCCACTCTGTCTCTGGTGAATCCTCTCACCCTCCGCATCTCTGGCCTGTACCCCAGTTCTGTATGAATAAATAAATAAATCTTTTTAAAAAATCATAATAAAGTAGCCTTAGCGTACAAAAAACTCATAGTAAAGTAGCCTCTTAAATAACAAAACATTATTTTTCCTTACACCAAGAAGTTGGGTCATTATTTGGCCTCAGTTTGGTAGCTCAGTGATAGATTTTGAATCAGTGTCTCTGTGATGTTGTTGGTTGACAAGATGTCTACAATAGCTACAGCACTCATGTTAAAAGCAAAACTACCGTGTCTTTCTCAGATGCAGGAAGGAATATTCCCAAAAGGCCTTCCCTTCACTACCTGACTTCCTCCTTTATTTTATGGTCCAGAATTTGTCATTCTACTTTTGAGTAAGGGCTAATCTGAGATGAAGGTGTATCTTTGCACCTGAACTGATGCTTGATTTTGATAATAAGAGGGGAGAGAAATTTGTCATTGGGGAAACAACAAACTGTATGCAACCAAAATATGTACAAAATATGTATATACACATATTTATGAAAGCAGTCTGTAAACTGACATATATACACATATACACCACACATATACACCCACACATCTATGTAGAGGATAAATAGAAATAAACTTCATTTGAATGGCTGAAATAAAATGCAGTTATCTTACAGAGCAAAACCTATAGTCCATGATTGGTTAACAAATATAAAAAAGTGAAACCATAATGAAATCCATGGGCAGGTATAATCCCTGGCTTCGTATAAAGTAAAGTGTATTGTGAATGTGTATATATGTAGGTGTGTATACAGGTGGCAACAGAGAGTAGAGACTGACAACAGGAAACATAAAAAGAAGGAAAAAAGGAAAATTAAAAACAAATTATAAAGAGACATTTTTTATTTTGTTGAAGATGTTAGGAGATGAGCAGTTGATGTGGGAACACAGCTTCTGTTATGGCACTGGAATAAGGAATAACCCATTGCTTTCTCTGATGCCACCATTTGCATCATATTCTATGTAAATGCTACACACTGGATTGTGCAGTGAGCAAGCTCTTTGGCTGTATCCTAAGTTCCTGCATAAAGGGAAGGTCTTGAAAATTTGAGAAAGCTAAATTTGCTCTTCTCAGGTGATGTCAAAACAGAATCTACTAATCACTTAATATATTTTTTTTTTCAAAAGTGAGTGTAAACACTCAAAATATGACTGGAATGTGTTTTTTGGAGCATATTTTTATAATAGTAACATTATTTCATAATACTGTGTAGTATTCAGACATATAGGATCTCACCTTTTCAAATATATGCCACCACATGAAACTCACCACCAAGACACCCATAGTCCTTCACCTTAGTCCACTGGGGCCTTTCCAGACTGTGATTTCTCTTAAAATATAACTTTGTTCTGTGAAGAAACCACAGGGGTTACGGCCTCAGAACTTTTCCCTCCTACTGTACCTAACTTTTCCCTAAGTCTTCTAAGCATTTCCTTTTAGGAAGATGGTAAACTTTTTGGGAACAGTTGATACATTTTCTGCTTCCGTTATATCTTCCACATTGCTGAGCACAGTGTTACTTGCTTACGTAATCATTTTCTTTGAATTTATTAGCTCTTTACCCTAAGTTACTAACAAATAATGATTAACTTCTTTATTTTTGTATTATTGAGATGATTAATAGCATTGATTTTTGCCTGAATAAATTTTTGGAAGTAAAAACAAATAACTAAAACTCCCTTGAAAAGCCTTTATATATTAAGCCATTGTAGACATACAGAGAAAAATTTAACACATAAATAAAATAGATTTCTCTAGAGGTTAGCATTATTCTTAAGAGAAAGTCATGTTTGATAGATGAACTAAACATTTTAGACTAATGGGATGCCGTTTTTTGAATTGTCAAATGCTACTTATTCCTTAAATCTTCTACTTCCTTTCAAGGAGTGGTTTGCACAATGGGCAACTTGCCTCGATATCTCTTCCATCAACTCCCCCCCCCCAAAAAAAGAAAATGGAATATAGTGATTAAGTGATTAGATTGCAGCATTAAAGTTAAGAGGGTCAATTAATTAAGTGGGATTCCAAGAAAAATCATTTATTGCATTCTAATTTTGTTAAAGAAGTTTAAAAGTAATAGTAAGTCATTTATTTTTCTTGTAAATAATTAGAATGGGTAATAAAATGTTAAGAGGCATGATTAAAATAGGCAATATGTAAAAACTAAAGCATACCAAAGCGTACTGAACACTGTGTAGACAAACTGAATCATCAAATTTTTTGCCAAGTGTCAGGAGGATAGAGGAAACATATGGGGAAAAAAATAGTTTCTATGTATTAGGGGGGGAATTTAGAGGCATCCTTACCCTAACAGAGCTGAAAATGAATATGGACCAATACAATACAACCTGAAGTTTAATCTTCATTTTTCCTTGGGAAAGAGTTCTTAGTAGATACATACTTTTTAATGCTTCCATAATACATCTGACAACATCTTAGACCTGCCAACATGAAATATGTACATCACATTTACTTAAAAATAACAACAGTAGCCAGAGGAATATAAAATAAGTCCCAATGAATTATCTGGAACCCTTTTCAAGAAGATAAAGACAGAACATTTTAGAAGTCTGCAAGACTTTTAGTCAGCATCTGGAATGTCAGGAAAATGCCAGAATATTTCAAATATGACAAAATCCACAGCATCCCTAAGAAGTAATACGAAAACAGAATCTTCATAGTATTTTCCTGCACTCTGTACTAACAACATCTTTGCCAGCGACTACTGGCTTGCAATGAGACCAGGGAGCTCCTTCACAAGGCCATCAGTCTTTAGACTAAAATGGAGGAAATTGATCTGCTCTATGTTTGCTTTGGGGAAATTAATAAGATTCTATATTGTAGAGTTTCCCAAAGTGTTGCATAAGTTGTGTCTCCCCATTATTTTATTTAAGATATTGAATTCCACATGCTTCTGAATTTATTCTAGAGTAGTGACTACTCTCCAGCTAGTCACTCTGTAAGGGCTAAGACGGTATTATGCCAATTACTTTTTACCTGCGGTTTGAATAGGCCTTCCACATAAGTTTTAATGTGAACAGCATCCTGTGGCTGTATAAATGACTACAGGTTGACAGCTTCTTTTTTCTTTTTCTTTTCCATGTTTTACTTTTAGTGTTCTCCTAGCTTCCAAGTGAATTAGACAGTTTTTCATATTTTTGATGCTCAGAATCATTGCCACAACATGGGGATTATGTTTCTTAATAGTTTTAAAGAATTCAGCAGGCAAATATTCTAGAATAGTCACTATTTTAAAAAGTAACTCATGTGATGGTGCACTGGAGAACTGGTGGTAGGAATTTTATAGGGACTGCCCTGGACAGGAGAAATCAAACATTGTACAAAAATGAACAATGATGTAAACTATACATAAATAATAAAATTTTTAAAAAGTCAATGCTTTTTAATTTTTTTAAAAAAGAAATTTATAACTGGTTTTTCATATTTTTTTTTACTCTGAGTCATATTCACTTATTTCAATATTCATAGAAATAACTTTACCACTTTATATAAATCAGTGGTTCTCAAAATGTAGTTTCTAGACCAGCAACATCATTGTCACTGGGAACTTGTGATGAATGAGATTTTCATGTGTCCTATCCCATGTTTAGACATAAACTCTGTTTTAATAAGTTCTTTTGGAGATTATAATACTTGCTGAATTTCTAGATCATCAAAATTATTAAATTCCATATCCTAACCTTAGGCTATTAAAATGTTATAACTAATGTGCTATACTTCTAGGTGTATTTGTTTTCTAATTCTTATGTTTTATTTGTTTTATGATTAGCTTTATAAGAGCTTAATCTGACTTTCAAATAACTATCTTGTGAATTTATCAACTGGCCTTTTTTACTTGATGCTGTATGCAAGAATTGTTAAAATCAATATTAAGTGAAGTTTAATTAAAAATGACATTGTGCTATGGTGGAAAATTATGATTTTGTTGGTGAGAGAGTTACAGTAACCATACCATAGGGGAGAAATTATATACTGTCAAAATATTAGCACAGATATAAAAAAAAGTCACTATATTAAAAATGACATGAATATTAAATTGATTTTCTGTAATTACAGCAAACAATTTTGACATTTATAGTTTTGATACAAAAGTTGTATATACTATATTTTTATTTGGGTGCAGGGAAATGAATTTTCATATATGAAATTTGTTATATAAAATTACCCATAAGGGTCCCTCCCTGGTGGCGCAGCAAGTTAAAGCACAGCACTGAGAAGCTAAAGCCACTTCAGCATGAATTTGATCCCACCCTGGAGGTGACCCACATGGTGCCCCAGACCTCTCCTGACCTGCCCGCTGCTCCCCTCAGCAGTGTACTTCATCAGTTGGCCTATTCTTCTCCCCACTTTGTTTCTGGTGAATCCTCTCACCCTCCGCATCTCTGGCCTGTACCCCAGTTCTGTATGAATAAATAAATAAATCTTTTTAAAAAATCATAATAAAGTAGCCTTAGCGTACAAAAAACTCATAGTAAAGTAGCCTCTTAAATAACAAAACATTATTTTTCCTTACACCAAGAAGTTGGGTCATTATTTGGCCTCAGTTTGGTAGCTCAGTGATAGATTTTGAATCAGTGTCTCTGTGATGTTGTTGGTTGACAAGATGTCTACAATAGCTACAGCACTCATGTTAAAAGCAAAACTACCGTGTCTTTCTCAGATGCAGGAAGGAATATTCCCAAAAGGCCTTCCCTTCACTACCTGACTTCCTCCTTTATTTTATGGTCCAGAATTTGTCATTCTACTTTTGAGTAAGGGCTAATCTGAGATGAAGGTGTATCTTTGCACCTGAACTGATGCTTGATTTTGATAATAAGAGGGGAGAGAAATTTGTCATTGGGGAAACAACAAACTGTATGCAACCAAAATATGTACAAAATATGTATATACACATATTTATGAAAGCAGTCTGTAAACTGACATATATACACATATACACCACACATATACACCCACACATCTATGTAGAGGATAAATAGAAATAAACTTCATTTGAATGGCTGAAATAAAATGCAGTTATCTTACAGAGCAAAACCTATAGTCCATGATTGGTTAACAAATATAAAAAAGTGAAACCATAATGAAATCCATGGGCAGGTATAATCCCTGGCTTCGTATAAAGTAAAGTGTATTGTGAATGTGTATATATGTAGGTGTGTATACAGGTGGCAACAGAGAGTAGAGACTGACAACAGGAAACATAAAAAGAAGGAAAAAAGGAAAATTAAAAACAAATTATAAAGAGACATTTTTTATTTTGTTGAAGATGTTAGGAGATGAGCAGTTGATGTGGGAACACAGCTTCTGTTATGGCACTGGAATAAGGAATAACCCATTGCTTTCTCTGATGCCACCATTTGCATCATATTCTATGTAAATGCTACACACTGGATTGTGCAGTGAGCAAGCTCTTTGGCTGTATCCTAAGTTCCTGCATAAAGGGAAGGTCTTGAAAATTTGAGAAAGCTAAATTTGCTCTTCTCAGGTGATGTCAAAACAGAATCTACTAATCACTTAATATATTTTTTTTT
>NW_004567110.1:33748221-33779144 GCF_000260355.1 Condylura cristata
ATCTCAATTGTAATCCCCGTGTGTTTCCAATCACCAAGTCACCCATGTGCTATCACCATAAATAAATCTTTAAAAAAAATTACCCATAGGGGAAGTAACCTTAAAAAAAATTGAGATAACATTGGTCATTGGTCTTCATATCTATTGAAATGTATGTAAGCACACTACAACTATCAACAAAATAGTCATGGTCTTCTCTCTCACCAAAGCTGTCTATCTTCTGGCAAAGTAGAAATCTGCAAAGATGGGACCCCCAATTTTCAGGTCTTTTCTAAGACTCTTCTTCAGGTTGGGGTGACAGGCAGTCTACCTTACTATTCTGCTGCTATAACACTGTAGCAAATTTTGTCTGAGATGCAGTCCAGAGGTGTGAGGGGTGAAGAGGATTCATCAGAGACAGTGTGTGGAGCAGAATAAGTGCATTTATTGAAATACACGGCCGAGGGGAGCAAGACAGGCGAGGTCTGCTGTGCTACATGTGGGTTAGGTCACTGTCTGGGGATGAAACTCAGTCCATAATGGTGACAGATCAGAGACTTAACCCCTAGACCACCACAGATGCTCCAGATAGCCAAATTTTAAACCTGTGTGAATCAGTTTACTCATCTTCAAATGGGAATAATAATAGTTCCTACCTATAAATAAATTGGAATGGGGTTGCCTGACACCTAATACTCAGTGCATATTAACTTTTAGTAATTTATTTTCTGTTGCATCCATATATGTAGAACTACTACATTTGATTTTGCCTTTAAGCACATTTGATCCCAAGTTCCTTATACCTTGACTTGAACTTAGTCGACTAACAGAAGTGTGTTACTTTGTTTGGATGAGCACAACATTATGTATATGCATATATATATATATTTTTTTTTTTCCCAAATAATTCTTTAAAGAATTTTTTAGCCTCCACTAAACCTCCTGTGCCCATTCCCATTTGCCTCTCTCCACTACCCTCTCGACACTTTTCCCTACTACCTCTGGTAATCATTGCCTTCTTTTTTTATTTAGTTCACATTTTTATTTCTTTTATTGTTTGTGTTGAGGTATTTCTTGGGTATTTATATTCTGCAGCTAATGAAGCCATCTGAAATCTGTTTTTTCACTGTCATGGATATATTTTTGGATTTTGTCCATATTTTAAAAGTTCTTTTAGGATCTCAAAGTTTTCATATTGCTTTGTGTGGATGTTGGTCAAGGCTCACAGAAATCTTTGCTGTTATGGCCTGTCCTCTGAAATCTTACTGTTTCAAAGCTTCTGTTTTCTGTGTGTCTTCAATAATCTATGCTACTTTGATGTTGGTATCTTTCCAGCATCTTTGTCTAAGATTCCATTTTCTAAAATTCATGTGCTAGTTTTTCAGCTTTGGCTATTGCAGAGAAAAATAAGGAAAAAAATGGTCTAGGGTAAGAAACCTATACATTTGAAAAATGCCTAAAATGAACCAAGCCAAAAGTCTTTATACTCAAACTCCTGCTGTATCAAAGCCAGTCTTTTCTGGTTCCATAACGGATTATTATTCAGACCAATTTCTGCTTGCTCTACATGAAATGTTTCCAATAAGATCTGAAGCTACATTCTTAGTTCAATGCCCTGAAGCTCTGGAATTTTCGAATGGATGCCTTTTTCCTTTTCTTTCCAGATGACTAGTTTTGCTCATGAGCAGGGCAATTTCTGTTTCAAAGATCCCATTGTGAGGCTATAATTATGAGCCACAGTATTGTCACTATTGATGGGACATCAGTTGTTAATCATCTCCAAAGTGTAGGGTCCCTGAATTTCTGATACATCTCATCTTGCCACCTTCTGAATCCTAAGGAATAGTTACTTTCCTACACATAGGTTACTAGTGCTTTATTTTCCCTACCTGGCTTTCTATTGTGGGGGGAAGCCATCCTCTTTGAGTTTCTAGGGATTATTTAAGTAAAGGAAATATTAGGAATTTTCATAAACACAAGATCGTTGTCCTCAAATCCTTATCTATTATCTCCCCTGGGGAAAAAGAATGAGATTTTGCTCTAGTAGTGTGTCATGTCCTCTACTACCCCACACTGAGTCAAGAACATCTAATCTCACTGTTCCTTCTGTTGGCAACTCCCTTCTCTAGCAACAATACCCAGTGTTCTTATTATTGACTTAGATCACTCTGCAGAATGTTTTCTAAAATGTGATCTGAGGAACATTACTTTTGTGATTAAACTGCTTTGTGATGGATAGGAGCTGTAGCATGCTATAGTCCTCTTAATACACTTAAGCTATTTTATTTTGTAGAACTAATTTGATTTGAGAAACGTGACATTAATGTATGCCCACTGTGGACATATACAGACATTAACATATGCCAATAAGTCGATATTATGTAGACCTCTAAAAGAATGAACTACTATTTATTTTTTGATATGAGAAGGTCTTCAATGTGAAGAAAAAATATTTTATTTATGCATACGAGAACTGGATGCAGGCCAGAGTTGCAGGGATTGAGAGGATTCACCAGAGGCAGAGTGAGGAGGAGAACAGGCAATGTACTGCAATACTGCTGAGGGGAGCAGCAGACAAGGCAGAACAGGTCTGCCACACCATGTGGATCAGCTCCCTGGCCAGGATTGAATTTGTGCTGCAGTGACCAGAGATAGTTTGATAGCTCTGAGACTTTAATCCCTGTGAAGAAAGTGATGCCTGTGAAGAAAAAAATTATAAAATAGTATACAGAGGCTAATCTCATCTTATATAAAGATGTAAAGTTTTTAGATGTATAAGGAAGCTTGGGGTATAATATATCAATATATTACCAGTCCTTGTCTCTGGATGATAAATCTATCAGTCATTTTTATGGACTTTTTCTTTTGCTAAGCTATATTTTTGAATTTTCTATACAATGTACAGTGCTTCAGTGTAATGAAATGTTACTTTTTTTAGAAGGATGTTTTGTGTAACTATAAATGCTTTGCTTCTATTTAATTTTTAGGTTTTAGGTGAATTATCTTTCCTTTAAAGTTTTATAGAGAGAAAATTTATTTCCTGGAAATAAGTGCTAGCCCTCTCAGTCTAGGCTTATGTTTGTAGCCTCTGCTCTCCAACTTTAGGAAATCTTTTTACTTCTCCCTACTTTTAGCAATGTATCAGGAGTTATATGTTTGTGCTTTTGCTTCATCCTAAAGTAAAGTATCTTTACTTCCTAGTGCTGTGCTTTAACCCTCTGCGTCACCAGGGAGGGCCATCTTTACTTCCTAATAAGGAATAATTCCTAGTAAGAGTCTTTGAATCTGGCACTTTTTGTCTTAATTTTACTCCATTTAGACCATAATTCCTAAAGGAATTGGGAATCACCAGGAGTCACACTGAGAAGACAAGGGAGTAAACATATCCTTTCTGACTGTATAGAAAGTCTTTTCTGCAGATTTATACAGGTACAGCATAGAATCTAAACACGAAGCTATTGGGCAGATTCTTTTATTAGCATAGGAAGGTTGAATGACAAGCAAAAATGCATTCTTATAACTCTGAAGTGCTGGTAAATATTGGGCGGAGGGTCCCTTTTCTCATAATTCAGTGAATAAATCAACTTGTGATTTTCAGCCCCCAAAATCATACTAAGAGCAAGGCTTGGACCTCCCTCAGGACTTAGGAGTTAAATCTCAATGCTATCATCACGATAGCCTGAGTTTGATCCCTGAATTTGACCACATATGACAAACTAGACCTCTCCTACCTTGCCTGCTGCACCCAATGACAGTGTATTCTGATATCTCTGCCTGTTCTGCTCCCCACTCTTCCTCTAGTGAATCCTCTCACAACCATGCCTCTGGCCTATACTCTAGTTCTTCTACACAAAAAGGAAGAAAGAAAGAAAGAAAATAGAACAGGGCATGCAGGTATGTGGCCCTGTCAGCAAAACTGCCACATCTTTCTTGAGTACATCCTTGCTCTTGTTAGTATCCTGACATCCTTTACAATGGTTACCCTAGTTTCCAAAAGAAAAGATGTGAGAGGAAGAATTTAAATTCCATGTAAGGTCTTGTACTTTCAGGATTACCTTTGCCAAAGCTTTTTGGGTTCAATTAGTTTTCATTTTTAGCAAATATTTTACACTTTGCAGTTAAATGATTAATCCCATTGATTGTCTTTTTGCCTTTTCAAGTGCAGCAAGTTATTAGAGATTTTTATTATTACTTTGTAAATTCCTCAGACTTGCTTTCTGTGGCATTAACTATGCAGTGCACATTGTGTGAGCTCTTTTAATTGCTTCTTTGAAGTGGGGACTTATTGTGAGAGAAGGTCACAGTAGTTTTCATTAATCTGATGTTACTTTTAGAATCTCTTGGCTTTCATTGTACCCAAAATCCCCTTAGTTTTACCTTAATTATTTCATCAAATGAGTTATGCTTTCCATTTTGTAAGTAGTCTTTCCTCTATAAAAGGTCAACCCCACTGACATATTTTCAGTTACATTGCTCTTTTTTATGGACCTAAAATAGGTCATTTCAGTCATCTAAGGATGGGAGAAGAGAGACAGTAACTATGCAGTGTTTATAACATCCAGTCTGTTGACTTTTTCCCCCCTTATTCTATAGCTGTTGGACATTTTATTCATTCCCATATTATTTTTTGAAAAAAGATGGGAACTTGGAGTGCAAGTAAAATGACAAATAGTTAATTTTGCTGATACAGTTGACACTTTAGGTTCAAATGCAGTGTTTGGGTCCTTTGTGGGATATGTATTATGCTTGTTTCAAAATAACAAATTAATATAAATTTAACTTAATACAAATGTACTGATAGCCTGTGCTATGCATTGGATATAGAAAAGGCATGGTTTCTTTTTTCAGTGGTTTACAATATACAGTGGGGAATTAACTTCTGACAAAGATATGTTTGGGTTTTGATTATTTTAGAATAACAGAATGGGAACAGTCAATGCTCTGGTAATAAATAACCTTAATTATTTATTTAGGCCCCTGTCTGAAGCCTTTCTAAAGCTCCTTGAACATTATTTTATTTTAGCTTAAACAAAAACCAGAACTATGTCTCTGGAAGGTCTTATGTGGAGTAGCTGCCACTTTAAAAAAAAAAAAAATACTGGTACCAGACGTGCTCAGAGGAGAGCCAAATCAAAGTTAGAGTTATTTTCACATGTGAGCTGATAAAAAAATGATGACTTAGAGGAAATATGATTGCTGTCTGTACAGTCACTGGACACACACCAAATTGGATACAAACTGGCACACCAATACTTGAGATTTACATACAAGCCAGCACATTAAATTTTACAATGATGATGTTTGAAATTTTAAAACTTGAAGGAAGACACTTTAGGACAAATTATAACAAGTATAATTTTCCAAAATAGGAAGTTATAGGAATCTTTGATGCTGAGGCAATATACGTGGGTATTTTTAGGTTGATAAAATATTTTGCAGCTATATGCTCACCCATAAAGTATCCCTTATTCCTACAGCTGGTGTCAGGATATAGCATTGAATTAATATTTTTATGTACAGCATAATGTCATTCAGTCTTAGAAATTTTTCTCTTCAATTGAGTTGAAAGGCATCCTTGAAAATTTGTTCTTGAATGTGTATATCATACGTGCTTAAGACAAAATTCAAAATAACTGATTAAATTTATCATTTGCATACCACACACTCAGAGCCAGCCAAGGAAAATACTATTTTGCCAAATACCTGCTAACCATTAACTGTCATGCTTTATAATTTATGATACTGCCTGATTATCTAATAGAGAAATTATTTTTCTCTAAGCACTTTCAAGGTAATTCAAAGTGTTATGCTTGATCAGTGGGTAATTATATTTCCCTTCTAAACTTATAACAGCAAACTCATATGTGTTTCTTTTAACAGTACAGTTCCAATAATACTTGCTGAGTGAATGAGTGAATGAAGGAGCAGAAGAACATGATTGAGGTTAGTATCATTGTTCTCCACTCAGAACTCATTGAGGTTAATCAATGGGCCGATCACCTTACATGTAAGTGTTTTAACAGGCCATGCATGAAGTCCTTCATCACTAATGATATACTTGTGATTTTTTGATATCTAAATTCCAGCAGGGATGGATAAATAATAAAATTTGTTAAAGGGTTTATTAAGTCAGCATTACAGTTAATTCCAAGGAACCTTGGAATGTATACAAATAGTTACAGGATTTTCCTAGAATAGTACACAATGTTTGGATGAGACATTTTCACTAATACATTTCCATGGTAAGTGAGTGGTATATGATTATTTGCCTAGTTTTTCATCATTTTTCAGGAATATACTTTTCTGTAGTTAGTTAAATTCCAGTACTTGCGAAATCAGTGCTAAGCCCTGCTCTATAGTTTGGAGGATGGGCTCACTAAAGTCGCTAAGTACTCACCCAGAGTTGTGTGGGCAAGATTCTTTCACTGTAATCTTCATGTAATATTGCCACAAAATAACCCTTTCCAAGAGTACTGAGTGCCTGACTCTTATGAGTGTGCAGCTCATAGACCTACTACTAACAGCGTCTAAGCCTTTATGGCCCTTGCCTGTTATCCAGCTGCTGCTGAGGTCGGCTCCCAACAGGGGCTGTAATTTCCATTCAGACACTCTTGAGCTTCCTGCTAATGAGCAATAATGAAGGCACATTCTAGCAGCACTTCATACTGTGTGTTGCTTTAGACAGCTGTTTCTGGTGCATTCTGGAGTAGGGATGGAATTAACCTTTTAACAATTTTATTGCATGATGGTGTGTTGTTAGCGTAATAGCTTTAATTTTGAAACTACCCTTATTTCATACTTTCAAGTTCACCAAATTAGGTAATTTGCAGTTGGCTTCCTATTCATTGATGCATGTTATTAAGGTCTTATGGTTTTCTTTCTTTAGTTAAATAGAGCATATAACTATTAATAAATTTACTCTGAACATTTAAGAATTCTGAAATATGTATTATGCAGCATGACGCCACTCTTTCATTTACTTTCATTTTGCTTCTTCTCTGGTTGTACAGATGCATTTTTGAAGGGACACACAATTTTCACCAAAACGATGAAGTATATTGTATGTGTGTGTTGTTAATATTGTTACAGATTTCCTCAGTAATTTCGTGGATTGTCAGCAGGTAGAAACGTAGTAGTAGTTTGAAAGAGAGCATGAGGGACCATGGTTATTTGGTTACAAATTACAATTTTATTTTCTTCAGGTGTTTTCTTCCCACTGTTTCCATTTTATGACAGAGAGTATATAAGCAGCATACATTAGCATGAGAGTCTGATTTAATGATCCTCTCGCACAGGCTGTATATGGAAGCACAGCACAATTATGAATTGATTTAATGACAACACTGTCACTAAATGATTCTATTTCCAAACTTTAAAGTTTTAGAACTATATGCAAGGTAGTTAAATATAAATAAAAAATAAGTTTCCTTATTTATGTTCAATAGAAGTAATAACTTATATTTATTGGGATTGAAGGTTAATTTAAAGGATTCAGGATTAACTTAAAGGATGTCTGCTATACATTGTATGTTCAGTAATGGAGTTTATTTTTATTGTTATCTTAATTTTTATAACCTTATCAAGTAAGCTTTCAGATATTCATGGTTGGGGTGGAAAACTAATGGAAGTACCTTTATTAAAAAATAAACATTTATAGCATTATGTATATAAGGTTATTTTAGTTAGCATCAATAAGTAACGATGACAGTATATTTTGGATTACTTCCATTTTTAGAAATCCTCTTTCTAAGAAGTGTTTCTGGGAATGACTTTTCAGCAGGGAATATAATGAATGGTTTCTGGCCGCATGGTCTTGATTCTTGAGAGTATTGTCTGTAATCGGGGACAGGTACCCAGGTACCCAGGATCCAGACACATGAGATTCCCTTAAGCTTTTGAGGGACTAAAGGTAATTTTTTGGCAGCTGAACAGTGTAACCAATCACTGTATCATATTACATGCTATGGTTGATGTACTTTTTGGCTTGCATTTCTATGGAAGCATGACTTACCAAATTATTTTACCTCTGTGCCTCTTTAGTGGCCCAAAGGTAGATGCATATAGCTGTGTGAAAGAGCAAATTTTCATAATGCAAATGAATTTAGTGATTCAGATAAGCACATAAACAAACAAAAGGCAGCAACCATCTACTTCTTTTTAAATACAAAAAATCTTTGGCTTTTAATAATGCATGACTTTTCCTTTGATTTCAATTACACTTAATAAAAATACAAAAACAGGAAGCTTAGAAGACCAATGAATTGCATAAGCATAAATATCCCCTTGGGAGTAGTGGTACATAGTAAAGTGAAAATTTCCCATGTTCAACAATTTTGCAAAAAAAAAAAAAAATTCATCTAAGTACAAAAAAGCAACACAAAGGATGAGTGGATAGAGATCAGAAAACCACAAAACCTAGTTTGGGGAGTATAGTTTTAATACATAACTCTGTAAATCTTCATCACTACTCTCCTTCTAGATGCAGAATCAGTACCTCCATTTTTCCTATGCAAAAAGTAAGGATTAGGAAGGTTAAGTGAATGTGTAAGGTTAAGGTCATGTAGCCTATTATAAGGATTCAAATTCTTGATTATCTGATTTCAGAGAGTATGCTCCTTGCACCATGCTGCACTGCCTCATTATGAAATACTTTTTAATTACAACTCATTAATGTTAGAGATTTTGAGAATGGGTTTCCATATCCAGAATTCTGGGATCAGACTAAGAAGGTTAAGAATCAGGGAAACCAGAAAACTGTCCCCAAGGCTGCCTCTGGATCAGGGTCCACACAGGGGAGTAACTTCCACATAGTTCATCAGTCTGCCAAATGGCTGCTCATGAACAAGAAGACCAGCTATGAATCAGAAGGCCACAAACCAAGGGAACCTACAATGCCAATGTAGTTTTGGCTAAAACAGGAAAAAAGTTTGAAAAGGAAGAAAGGGCAGAGGCAGGGGAGCATAGGCTAAAAGACTCTGATCCTTGCTACTCATGTCCTTGTGTATATTCCTGCTGGGAGAACAGTGGAGTTCTAAGGTAACTTCCTGTATTATAGATATCAGGGGTGGCAGGAGAGTGTCTCTAGAAGGATTTAGCTGGGGTTGGAGGTGAAATAGGGAGGAAGCAAGAGCCCTACTTTAGACAGACAAGGGGTCAGAAAGTAAGCTGGGATCTTATTTTTATATGTGGAAGAGCACAACTCAGTTTTTCATTGTGTATAGATATTGTCAGTGGGTAGACAGAGGGAATAGCGACTAAGATTGGTCACCTGTATCAATCTTGCTAGAATCTTATGTTTTTACTTCTGTGGTTGTGGCAATATGAATACAGAACTGTGGAGTAGGACAAAGGGTAGAAGAAAGCACTGGGGGAAATGGCATACAGGTCCAGCAGCACCCTTCCTCAATCCTCCCCACTCCCAATCTATACCCTTAAATGATATTTTTGATATATGTGTGGGAAGAGTCACATTTTTGTTGCAATACTCTGAAAATGTCATAACAATAAAATAATGGTAATTTCCCATAGGAAATTAGGTTTTATGGGCTTGAAGCTTGCATATGCTGTCTGCATTTTTTATTTTTTATTTTTTTAGTGACATTTTCTCCTCTTTGTACTTCGTTAGCATTATGGAAGCAGCCATTGGTGTGAAACAGAGCTGTCAAACATAATACAGAATTCGATAAAACTCAGAAAATTGAAACTCTTAGTCACTACACGGAGCCCAATTTCAGGTGCATTACATGCTCTGTCATATTGAGTAAGTCTGTGCTTCAAGCTTTGTCAATATTACAGCTCCACATCCCACATATCATCCAGTCACTGCAATATTTTTACTTCTTTTTTCTACTTTATCCAATGGCATTGGTGCTGAACAGTGATGAGAATGACAGCACTCAGCAATGCCAAAAGAATTCAGGGAATTTAATCTCAATTCCAAATACGTAAGTTGGACTTCTGCACAGATACTTAGAATATTAAAGGACTGGGGGAAATGGTTTTGAAAGATTCTAGACAAGTAAATAGCAGGAGCACACAGAAGCTTTGGTACAGGTAGGAGAATTATTTTTAAAAGCTTCATACAAAGATGTGAAAGCCAGCAGTGAATTTAAAATTCTTTAACAACTGCCTACTTTTCAGTACCAACACAAAGGTATATTGCAACTTACCTTGAGAAAAGAATCAATCTTAAAATTTAGCCACTCTTTTTGTTTCTAATTATTGAATAAATTGTATTTTTTTGTTCCTAACACTTAAATTTTAAATTTCTGTGATGTCTTGTGGTTTCACAAAGCTAGAAATAATGTTTGAGACTGTCTAGAGAAACTTTTTCTACTGAGGATGTCATGATGATTAAGCCTCTTTCTTTGACATTTTCTTGGTACTCTTATTGAATTTTTTAACAAAGTTCATCTTTCCTTGCGTCATACGTTCAGGGTCAGGGTTAAATCATATTACTGTGATTTAAGTAACTGAGTTTACCAACTTAAGGGTATACATTGGGACCTATATGTACTAAAAACTTAGTACTTAATACTCAAATTCAACTGAGCCTGCTGGTTTTATTTGTAAAATATCACCCTAAATGGGTGCCAGGAACTGAGTATTCCATTTTGCCTTTATGAAAAAAGATAAATTAATGCACTTATGGGTGTGTGCATAAACACACACACACACACACACACACATAAGACTTTGACTAGTAAATCTCTCAAGAAAGCAGTTTTCTGGGAAATACTTGATATTGGTATTCACTCAGCCATGTGTTTTTCATTTCTGGGCTGAAGAAACTTCTACCAAATAATTCTCTCACTTTTATTCTTCCTCTGTGTACACGCTAGTATCCTTTCATATGTTAATATCATCAATTCCATATCATTTATCCTTTGTTGCCTCCATGAATGACTCATATATATATGTATATATATATATATTTCTTTAGTCTGTAGCTAGTTGATAGGTATAAGGAAAGGACAACCATTTATATATGAGGATGCTTTAAAAAGACTTGATTAAGCCTTAGGCTGAAAATAGCTTCATAACCATAGGGCAGTGATAATAATAGCTAAGAATGTACTGAATGCTCTAGTTCACATAGACTACCCACATTTAATCTGGAGATGGTTGTTATTATTCCTCTCTTTACATATAGTGAAGTTGTTTAGAGAGATAAAATAGCGTGTTGAGTTACAAGTGGCAGATTCAAACTCAGGCACACTAATGCCAAGTCTGTACTCTTAACCACTCATTATTTTATTTCAGCAGTTTTGAAAATTGACTTCAGGTCACATTTTCCTCTTAAGTTTTCTATAATGTTTGATTCTGAACAGAATTTTAAGTATAAGCAATATCACTGAAATTGCATCTTTAATATTGTAATGAGCTTAGAACACTTATGCTATTCCTTCCAATGAATCAACTTTCCTCAGAACTCTGCTTAATAGCATTTCATATTTTGAAAAACACTCTGGTCCATTAGTTGAATCAATGAGGTAACAACGGGGAGCAGGAAAATGCTAAAAATATTAACAGACAGTAACCCTGCTTCCTCAGGGTGAGTTCTTTAATATTATAGCAGTAGAATAGCTTTGCTATCTTCAGCTAAGCATATAGCTCTGAAATTAACTTTCATGAAACAAGGAAAAGATGATGAAAACACACACAAAAATGTTTTCATTCATCCATGAATTAGCTTTCATTGTGTAAGTAACAAGGAGAAGATATCTTGGTATGTTCCTAGATGATGGTATTTTCTAAGATATGAGAAACTTTAAGATTAGCAAATACTACAACAATCAAGCCACTTTCATCCTTTTAAAATCTAGGTGAGCTTGATTTCCTGGCAGCTGTCAGGATAATTGTGAGATATGCCAAAATAGATTCATTGGAATGTAGACCGCTTCAAGTAGATTGCTCATTCATTCTGTATTGGTCTCTTAGGGCTCACCTGCCTGGCATCTGGCTTTGTTGTAGCTTCTAAACTAATGGTGAGGAGCTTTTAAGAAGGTCCCAATTTTGGAATTGGACTAATGGGAATGGAAAAGAAAGCAAAAGTTAACCAGAAGTTACTTTATAGTAGAGAATGTTTTATTTTACCTATGGGCCAAACATGGAAGAGATCAGCTTTTGTGGGGAAGTTAATAAAAAAGCCTCCTGATAGAAATGAGTTTTGGCTGGATTTTAGTGGATGGATGAGATCCTAATCTGGATTCTATGGAAAACTCTTTATTGTTTTTTTTTTTGAATTTTAGATTTTCCGATTATCTCTAAGCTGCTGCTGTTAGTCTTATCTGATTTATCTTATTTCAAAATGTCATTATTCAACATAGAATACTTGTTAATAAATTAATTGTATTTACTCTTATCTTTATTTATATTTATTTTCAGTTAACTTTAAATATGTACTAGGGACATCCTTTCAGCAGTATTTAGCAGATTAAAAAATGACAAATACCATGACTGGCTGATCTTTTGATACCAAGATGATGCAGAGGATTGATTGTGCTAACCCACAAAGTAGTTCCAGGCTTGACTCATTTCAAGTCATGTATAGACATTGTTTTTCAGAGTGAGGATAACATTTTCAAACATTGCTCTTAGCTTGGCAAACGAAGCATTTCACATTTTACAAGGATATTTCTATCTAGCTTTGATTTATTAATTATATAAATTAATTTCACATACAATACATCAGGCAGTTTCTGACATATCCAAGATATGTGAGTGGTCCAGTGAATCAGGCCTGAGTATCTTTGAAAGAATCAGTGCATATTATTGCATTATTATCTAAATTGTCCTTCACTAATCTATATTGCAATATTTTTTGTCTTTTGTCTTTTAAAATGTTTTCTTTCTAACTTCCTATCAACTTGGTATCTACAATTTGCTTACCTTATGGAGAGACTTGACCTTTTAACTAAGTGCTTCAACGAAGTACACTGCTGAGGGAAGCAGCGGGCAGGTCAGGAGAGGTCTGCCACGCCATGTGGTCACCTCTGGGGCAGGCGGGACTCGAACTCATGTGGAAGTGGCTTTAGCTTCTTAGTACAGTGCTTTAACCAGCTGCGCCAACAGGGAGGGCCAAGGAAGCAATATTTTTACAGGGACTGAATAAAATAAAATTTTGAGCTATGGAAATATCTCATGGACGAATCTTTCTATAAAATAAGTAAAGGACTTGGGAGATGACAGATTTGTCTTAGATTCTCATTTCACTTAATTTCTCTATCTCCCCCTTTTCCTAAATTTCAAATATCTAGCATTCTCTCTCTTGCTTTTATTGATAACTCTGTGCTGGTGACTACATGGGTTATTAATTATTACTTCTAGGACATTCACTATAATGGTGATTAAATAATAAGCATTTAAATTTTTAGTCCTGTTAAATGTCACAGTTGTACTTGCTTGATATCAACATTGTTAACTTTATTCTCTTTTGTCAAGTTGACAAAATGTATCATTTCCAAATTTTCATTCTCCTCTGTCACTTCTTTTGCTTGTCTCTTTGGCAGCTTGCCTTTTGCTTATTTTTCTTATTTCTCTCTACTTTATCTTTTTTTTTTTCTGTTACTTTGTCCAGACAGTTTGAATTTCACACAAATTGACTTAGCTCTTACCATCATTACTCACCATTTAGAGACTATCCTTTCATTCTGTGTAGCCAATCAACCAATCAGTTCATTCTGTGTAATTTTCAGCTCTTCTTAACAATTTTGCTATGATTCTCTTTTCCTCTTAGAGGTACTTACTCTTTACTTGATTGGGTACCATTCTGAAAACTGCAGGACAACTGATCTATCAGAGTCATTATTCTATTTTGTTTTCTTTTTCCTTTTGTAACCTACATCTACTCTAAAGCAAAAAACTAGGGTCCCCACTATTCACCAAAACCTTTAAGTTGATCTTAGCAAGGTCTCTTACATCCATGTTTTTCTTGTTACTTTCAGCCCAGCCACAACTTGGTTCAGACTGTTTCAATCCCATAACTGAGTTAATATAACACTCTTTAAGCTGGTCACAGCTACCTCCCCTGGTCTGTATTTTATATTCCTACTAATATAATTTCCAAAGTAGTATTTTCATAGTATCATCCCCATGATTAGACATTTTCAAATGAAGTATCAACTCTTTAGCTAGGCATGCAACACTCTTCATGGTAAGTTGGTAAGCTGCCATTCTGACACTGACCTTGCCTCTCTTTGGATCTCTGCCCTCCTGGCAAACTAACCCACCATTGTCTCTGAGCATGTATTGCAGTGTCTTCACCTCACAACTTTATTTCTACACTTGTAGTCCCCCCACCCCACCATGATTTCCTGATCTTCTTTATCCCTAAAAACAACATTATATATATTTTTAAAAATCAGCTTGTACTCCTTATCTATTTTGGAGCCTTTTGTGATGATGTAAGTTGGAAGATATTATTTCTCCTTATATTCCATTTTCTACTCAAATTCCAAACTCTTCTTTTACACATATTCCTATGTGTAGAAATATCTCTGTCACCTTTCTTGTATTTCTCCTCTTCCTTGCCTTTCTGTTTTTCATAATGTCCGCCAAGTGACTCTTCAAAATGTGCATATTGACGCACATTTTTTCTTAAATTGTAGTTTTGTATTAGTGTGGAAAATGAAACAAAATTAAGTTCAGATACAGATGTGCATATTTTTAATCTCTCATTTTACATATATAGAATCTTCTATCAAAAAATTATTCAGATTAAAAACAATGCCAGTAGTTATGAAGTCTGCCTTTTCAGTTAGTTTTCTCAATTCTTTACTTTAATATTTTATTCCTTGGGTATGAAAAGATGTTAACTCTGAGATTCTTTTCATTTTGGTTATAATAATTCAATTTTTCTTTTTGATTGATCTTCAGAGCATACTCCTAAGTATGTTAAATTATTTACACTTGGTGGTATGTTCTCATGATGATCATTTTAAAAAAAAATTGGCTTCCTGATTTTTCTATGATGATTTATTCCTGTATTGTTTGATAATCATAACTATATAAAGTTTTAAAAAAGCATGCCTTTGTTTACATGCCATGAGTTTGCTTAAACAAATTGCATTAATCACTTTATGCTGAAATTCTCCCTCTTGTCTATAATACTGCTTGGGAGTACTGAGGCAAGGATTGCAGAAGGTGAGTAAAGATATGTTTACCAATTGAGAACACCAATGTAATGACCCTTTCCCTTATGCATCACTTTGCCTATTCTTGAATTTCCCTGTCTCTCCTTTAAATTGCGTATTTTTCAAATGTCAAATATGTTGATAGTTCTAGCTTAAGATTTAACTTCTGCTGTCTGAACACCCTGGGTTAGTAGTTTATCTGCCACTTACTGGCTGTTCTACCTTGGATCATTTACTTGGTATTTTCTCTACATCAGTGTCTTATTTACAGTGGGCTGTAGAACTCTCAGAGCTATTGTGAGTATCAAGCAAGATGTTGTTTAGAAAGCAGTTAGCATGGTCTGGTCACGCTAAGTGGTCAATAAACATTAGCTAATGTTAGGTTACTTTTAATAGAAACAACATCAGGTACATTGTTGAATTTATTCCACCAAAATGGAAATAAAAGAGATCTTAAATACACATATGCATACAATGTGAGAAAGCTGTCAACTTTGTCTTTCCATAGAGTTATGGAAATAGGGGAACTCCCTATCTCCTTGAAATAAATTTAAGTGAAATTTTCTTTCTCTCTCTTTTTTAAAGATTTATTTATTTATGCAGACAGAACTGGGGTATAGGCCAGAGGTATAGGGCAGTGAAAGGATTCACCTGAGACAGAGAAGCGAGCAGAACAGGCAGACTGATGAAGTACATTGCTGAGGGGACCAGCAGGCAGGTCAGGAGAGGTCTGCCATGCCATGTGGGTCACCCCTGGGGCAGGCGGGAATGGAACCCGCACTGAAGCGGCTGAGACCAGCCTGCAGTGCTGCATCCCAACCTATTGTGCAACCAGTAAGGACCAAGTGAAATTTTCTTAGACTCTGTGTAATGGGCCTAGTGTCCTCTCAGGGTCATGTTTACTCCTTAAAAAGAGAAAAAAAATAACATTAGAAGATTATTAAATAAAGTTATCATAAGTGACCGTGTAAGTTATTTTAAATGTGCTTCAGTATTGGCATTACAGTATTATTTTTGAATATCTTAAGAACTTTATTACTTTAGTAGTTCATTTGAAATGTACAAGTCTTACTAAATGTACAAGTTGACAAAAATCTACATGTACAAGTTGACAAAAACATCTAAAATTTTGTAGGCTTAATATTAAAATTACTGGAGTTAGTTTTCAAAATTCTTTATATATGCATATGCAATTTAACATAGATATGTATATGTATGTATAGCTCTGGTAATGGTAATAGTAAGCCAATAACTGAGTAATTCTTGGTAATACTCCTTTATATTTCAGTGGTATCTAAATTCTGTTATATTTTGCAATATATAATCATAGTGTACTGTACATTTACTGTATAATACTATATTATTTTTATAACAGAAAATTATATAATTATATTCATCATATTGATTCATTTTCTTTTAAGCATTAAGTTAAGCCATTAAATTAAAGTTAAATCATGAAAAAAACTAGTATAATAAAGAATTCATATTAACAGCTTTTATAGTTGTGTGTTTAGAACATTTTCCAAATTTTTTTCTTGACAAAAAAAAAAATGTTGGTAATAACAGTAGGTGTCGCCAGAGCAAAAGAAACCAGTCATTCAGAGTAACACTTCTTTTCCCCTAAGAGGTATTTATATTACTCGAGAAATTTTAGTCCAATTTGCAGAAGCTCAATGTGTCCATTTCCCTGTTTTGTAGAATGCAATCTTACTTATGTAAAAATCTTACTTGACCTAAAACAACTTTGGAATATGAGACTTGTGGTCTTTCTGAGAAAGTACTAATTTTTATACAACTAAAAGTAAAGAAGTGCTTTTGTAAATACAATCAGAATTCCATCTTTTAGATTTTGAATCCTTTATTCTTATTCCATGTTCAGAAAAAAAACAAACTTTTTTACATATTTCCTCACCAAAAAATATTACTTAAAAAACTTACTATTTATAAAAAAGAAATTTTTAAAAAATATATTTTTTTATTAATATAGAACTGGGGTACATGCCAGAGGCGCAGGGGCAGTGAGAGGATTCACTAGAGACATAGTGGGGAGCAGAACAGGCAGATTGATGAAGTATACGGCTGAGGGGAACAGCAGACAGATCAGGAGAGATCTGCTGTGCCATGTGTATCACTTCCCAGGAGGGATCAAACTGGCACTGAAGCTTGGTTGCAGTGCTGTGCTTTAACCCACTGTGCCACCAGGGAGGGCCTGAAATAGAAATTTAAAAAAAAAAAAACAAGAAATAAGACATTATATGTATTTGTTCATTTATTAGACACATATTATATACTGGGCATGCTAGTTACAAGATAGACAAGATAGACACTGATGGCATTGTTATCAAGACCTAATGGTGCTTGCTTCCTAGCACAATTTTATGTATTGTAAAGCTTAAAACACTATTTATGAGTAAGAGGTATAATTTCTTTTTTAATAATAGTTTATTTTTACATCATTTTGTGCATATTTTTCATCTCAGTTGTAATCTCTGTGGTTTCCCATCACCAAATCACCCATGTGCCATAATCATAGTCCAGTGCATTTCTTTCCACCCACTGTTTTTGATCCCATTCCCTACTCCACCCCCATAAAATGTCTCTGGTATATTGCTGTTCATTATTATCATTTTCTTGCCTAGTCCGTTATTCTCCTGCTATGAGTGAAACCATCTAGTACTTTTCCTTTTCTTTCTGGCTTATTTCACTAAGCATGATCTTTTCCAGCTCCATCCATGTTGCTGCAAAAGGCATGTGTTTCTTTTTTTTTGGTTGCTGAGTAATATTCCCTTGTGTATCTGTACCACATCTTTTTAATTCAGTCATCTACTTTTGGGCATTTGGGGCTGTTTCCATGTCTTTCCAATTGTAAACAAAACAGCAATAAACATGGGGGTGCAGGTATCTTTTTCAATCAGTGTTTTTTTGTCTTTTGGGTAGATACCTAGGAGTGGGATTGCTGAGTCATATGGGAGCTCCATGTTTAGCAGTTTGAGAATCCTCCAAACATTTTTTCCATAGTGGTTGTACTTGTTTGCATTCCCACCAGCAGTGCAGGAGAGTTCCTTTTCTTCACATCCTCGCCAACATTTGTTGTTGCTAGTTGTTTGAAGATGTGCCATTCTAACTGGGGTGAGGTGATATTTCATTGTGGTTTTAATTTGCATCTCCCTTATTACAAGTGATATTGAACATTTTTTTCATATGCTTGTTGGCCATCTGCATTTCCTCTTTGGAGAAGTGTCTTTTTAGCTCTTCTACCCAAAGAGGTATAATTATTAAGGAATTCCTAAGACATTTTCCTTATGCTGAAGCCATTTTAGTCTTCTTTATAGGACAAATAGAAAAAAAAAAGTGTAGTTCAAATAACTATATGTTGAGTCATTCCAAGACCTGAGATGAGAGTTGGATTCATTACTTTGTTCAGGTTTGTCTTAGGAAATAATATCCAGACTTCATTCAATGGTTATTTATTGAGCTATGAAATCTCTCCGTGTCATGCATGCTTGCTGTGTTTTTTTTCTCCTGTGATCTCCTTCGGCATTTATAGCCTAGGCTATTAATATGACAATTAATCACATACTATCTTGTTGCATTCCTTTTTGTAATGTATTTTTATGTTGTATTTAATCTATTATTTAGTATTTTACATATTACATAAATATGGATTTTCATTTATTAGCATATTGATTATTTATTCATTAAGATGTTTTCATGAGAATTCATTACAATTCATATCATTTTTCTTTTTGCACAGTTTACCAGTTGGAGATCTGTTCATATTAGCAACAGAAACTGGTAAATTTAAAGACAAAAACTACTTTTTGGAAGGCTAATAAGAAATTCTCGGTACTGAGGGAGCACTGAAGAAAAGGGTTGGAGCAGAAGGCAGGCAGTTCTGGATGTTGTCATTGAAGGGTCTGTAGGGAAGCATGGTACAGGAATCTGCACTGATGCTGGTAAGAAGGAACTTGCCTTCTCTTCTCCATCCCTTCTTTTCACGATCAAGATTCAATGCTTTGAGACATTATGCCACGTTTAAGCCACTGGTTCATTCCTTAACTGTCCTAGACTCATGACTGGGGAGAACTGAAATAAAAAGCCTTCAGGATTCTGTGTGCTTTAGTAGGCACCAGGACTTATCCTGGGAAACTCAGGAAAGAAATGGGTTTTGGATACTTAAAATTGCAATCACTTATCATCACAAATCCCAACATTGACAGTGACTACCCTGTGTAAATTTCTTCATTTGTGTAGGTATTAATTTTTCTCCTCTAAAAAATGGATATACCAATGTGTAGTCTTATATTGTAGTTTTAAGGATTAATTTAAATAAGTAGTCACATTAAACAAATATTTACAATGTCTGTCATATAATAGGTGTTCAGTAAGTGATAACTATTATTGATATTTATACATACATATATATATATATATATATATATACATACACAGTATAAGGCTCGTTGCAATAAATGAGGCAAAGAAACAATTATATCCTACCTTGAACAGTTTACAGTTTAATCAGAGAAAAAGCACACATACAAGTCATTTTAATCTTAGTAACTAACTTTTCAAATACTTCTATTTTATCACCCCTATTTTTCGTATGGACAATCAGATTCAGAGAAGTTAAGCACTTGACATTGGTCATAAAAATTTTAAGTGACAAAACTGAGTCTGAGGCCAAGAATTCCTGGATCTAGATGCTCTTTGCATCTAGAAATAGAAGCAGAGCTCAATGAAGGATAGACTTACTCGAATTCAGTCATAAAATTTTATTGAATTCCTACTCTGACAATCCAACATACTGGGTGCTGTGGGGAATATAAGTAACATATAGTCCCTTGTCTTAAGAAGGGTCCCAGCCAGTGACAAAGAGCATCAGTGCTATGTTTTTCATTTAGTTCTTTTTTTCTGAAGCTTAATTATTTATTTATTGTATTTTGAAAAAGATTTACGGGCTCTCCTGGTGGTGCAACAGGTTAGGACTCAGTCCTGCAAGCTAGCCACAGTCGCTTCAGTGCGAGTTTGATCCCTGGCCCCGGAGGTTACCCACATGGTGCCGCAGACCTCTCTTGTCTCGCCCACTGCTCCCCTCAGCAGTGTACTTTGTAGATCTGCCTGTTCTACTCCCCACTCTGTCTCTAGTGAATCTTCTCATTGCTCCTGCTCCTCTGGCCTATACCAGCTATTTTTAAAAGATTTTAATTTATTTATTTATGTGTACAGAACTGGGGTACAGGCCTGTACCAGTTATTTTTAAAAAAGATTTTTATTTATTATGCATACAGAACTGGGGTATAGGCCACAGGACAGGGGCAGTCAGAGGATTCACCAGAGACAGAGCGGAGAGCAGAACAGTCAGATCTACAAAGTACACTGCTGAGGGGAGAAGTGGGCGAGACAGGAGTGGTCTGCAGCACCATGTGGGTCATCTCTGGGGCCAGGGATCGAACTTGCACTGAAGCAGCTGAGGCTAGCTTGCAGGACATAGTCCTAACCTGTTGTGCCACTAGGAGGGCCTATGTAATATGTTAATGAAGATCACCGCTTTACATCTTTGTTAGTATTTTGATATAATGTAGCATTGCTCCCATAGGTATGTTCATTGTAGATCTCCTACTATAAAAGCACTCATAATCCTCACCAGAGTCTGTTGTTCTCTCCCTGCCTTCCTAACTTAGTTCTTTTAGCAAACATTTTTTTGACATATGTCAGGTACTGAAGATTCAGTGATAAACAAAAGAATAAGTAGCCTGATTTAAAAGACAGATAGTAATCACAAAGAAAATATGTATTATGATATTAGGTATTGATAGTAAAGTGTGTTAGAGAAGAAATATAGAGAGTTTTTGTGATACTGAATTGGTGTTGGCTATTTTTTAAAGTCTTACTGCAGGCTTATAAGTCATGTTAAAATGTAGGGGGAAAGTATTCCAGGAAGAAAGAATAGCAAGTGCATATATGATGAAATGGGGGTGAATTTGGGAGTTTTGGTGAATGAAACTGTGTTGTAAGAATAATAATAATAAAAAAAAAACATGGAGACCTGTTGGCTGTTATAGATAGTGATGCAATGAACATAGGAGTGCATATTTCCCTTGGCATTAGTGTTTATGCTTTTCTGTGGGTAGATATCTAGATGTGGAATTTCTGGAGCTATGGTAGGTCTATTTTAAATGCTCTGAGAAATGCTCATACTATTTTCTACAGTGGCTGAACCAACCTCCATTCCCACCAACAGTGTTTGAGGATCCCTTTTTCTCTACATTATAGCCAACACTTGTTTCTAGTAGAAAGAATCTAAATGCCGAAGGACAGTTGAGTGGACTAGGAACATGTGGCACACATATATAATGGAATACTACTCAGCATTAAAAAAATAAATATAATCTCTTGCCAATTACAATAGCATGGTTGGAAGTGACAGCTAAGTGAAATAAGCCAGAAGAGAAAAGCAAATGCTAGATAATTTGACTTATATGTGGGATATAGAGGAACAAAACAAAGGGTCAGAACCAAACCAAAAACAAACCCTAGAGGTCTGACAATAGATTGAGGCTACCACATGGGGGACACCTGAAGGTGGAGGGGACTCAGGAGACTGTGGGTGCCTTGGTGGTGGGTGTGGTGTGGTGACATGCATCTGAGGACGTGTGATCTTATACTTATGAATCATATACCGTGCTGTGAATCCAGTGTTACTTTAATTAAAAGAAAAAAAAAAGAAATAACAAAATCTACCTGGAGGTCCAGGCAGGAACTTGAAAATGCAGAGCTTTTACATAGCAGGGTTATAAGTATGACTTTATTGTTTTGAATTTAATGGAAGTACCTAAAGATTTAATAAGGAAAGTGATATCATTTGATTTACTTTATAAAACAAAGGTCACATTGGCTACTATGAAGAAAAAATAATGTTCATGTGGACATTATGAAAAGAGTCATATTACCTTGAGAAAGTTAGGGAGGGATCAAGGATGGAGTACTCTGATCAATGTGATGGGAAGGTTGGTATCCTAGGGCAAGGCTCTATCATCATCAGGAAAGTGTGGAGCATGAGTGACAGTTTGTTTCCAGTTTGGCTGGAACATAAAGTGTTCCAGGGAGGATAAAATGAGACGGAACCAGAGGAAAAAGAGTACCTGGTTGTGTTAAGTTTACATTGTATAGGCAGATGGAGACCATCTGTGTTGTATTAAGATAATGCTGGTTCATGAATATTAGAGGAGGCAAAAAGACCATTGATGAGGTTACTGTAATAGGTCATTTCAGCAGGGAGAAAGGAAAGAAGAGAGAGGCATGAGACTATTGCAATGAAGAGCTGAGAGCACTTGGTGATGCTTGAGTGAAAGTGGTAAGGGGGAGGGGAAAATCTAAAGAAAATCTGCAAGGCAAGTTGGGGCTGCCCTTTTCTAAGCAAGGATGGTGATAGAGATTTTGATTTTCAACAAGTTGAGCGTAAGGTTTTGGCAGGATTTTTGCATGATGATGCCTGAAGGCAGCTGGAAAAGCAGGTTTCAAGCTCAGGAAGTTTGACCTTTAAGAGCACACCTATTCTAACTAATTTCTTATAATCTGTGAAGATTTTTGTGAATTTTATATATTTTCCATTTTCAGGAAGACAGAAATTTCACAAGTGTGTTCAGAACCAACTGGCATTTTCTACCAAAGGAAAAGGCTTACTTAAAAAAAAAAAAAATCCAGAATGTTCAGTAAAGATACAGCTCATTGATGATTTTTGTTTCCTTTCTTTTAACTCAAAACTGAGTTATCAGCTTTGTTCAGACTATAGGAAAGATGTTAGGGGATATTAAAACACACACAGTGTTAAAAGGGGAAAAAATCTTATTAAAATAACATACAAATGAAAGTAGGTATGTACTATATTTTTTGTGTCCTTGAAGGAGGTAAGAGTGCTATTTTTCTGAGAATTTGTATTTGGTAATTTTAATGATGTCTAGCAAAAATATCAGAAACAAAATACTAGATCTGAGGTAAATACAAGTTGAGAAAAAAGACAACAATACGATAAAGGGAGTGCTAAAATGTTCAAATTTGAAATAAACATCTCCATGCTGTGTTAAGTTGAAGAAAGGAAAAAACAAAAGTGAAGTTTCAGGCCCAGCACCAGTCACAGCATCAGTATAAAACTATTTCTCTTTTTTCTTACTTCTATTATTTCTTTCTCAACAGCTACATTTTCTTCTCATGAACCAGTCAGTACTTTTGTTTTTGATGCTTATTTGAAGGTATAGAGCCAAGGGTGTGTGGAAATACGTAATTCACCAATAAAGGTCATTTTTAATTGCTTTCTCCATGTCACAGGTCTGCATCATCACTCATCTGACATGACTCAGCCTTGGGATTGGTACTGACTCACAATGCTCTAAACAGAGACTGACTGGGAGACCAACCCAGGAGAAGTCAGGAGAAAAATGAGATTGCTATCACTGAATACGCGCATGACCTTAAAGACTCTCGGTGGGGGAGATCAGTTAGTTTTGCAGTATGCTTGTCACTGTTGTTATTTGTGGGATCCCAAGGCCCTCTTGTTGTCATATTGTCTTGGTGCCCAGAGTTCCTGTTGTCAAGCTAAAACATAGCAGCAGGCAGGGATCTCTCACGGGAATAAAAGTCATGGTATGAGGAACATACTAGAAGACCAGTATCTGCTGAAAACAGCAGGCAGCTATGATTAGCATACCCCATTAGCATAGACTACCTTAACAGAAATTTAAGAGAGAACAGGAACTAGAAAGGATTTGTTGATCAGTGGGAACATAGAAACTCCCCCCCCCCCCAAGCAACAGCTCCTAATCACACCTGCCCCTAGCTGTGCCATACATTCATGCATCCTCAATACAATGGCCAGCACATACATACCATTGTGCTTCTCCCATACACATCGCCACTTTGCACATTCCTCCAGATATACTTGCCTACCTTCCTCACCCTGATCCCCAATAAATATGAGACTGCCTCTGAAAAAGTGTTGCATTTTTAGGGGTGTAAACCTCTCTAGGTCTCTTTCTCTCTACTTGGACTTTGAGTTGTCTTTTCTCCATCTTGTGCTGTTCCCAATGCTGCTACCCCAAGTGGTGACAGTTACTGTAGTGACAACTTTCTGTTTTATAGTTAATTATTCAAATAGTTTTGGAAGGAATACTCAAAGGTATTAGAAGCATGCATACTCTTTGCAAAAACCATTGTGCTCTAGTGGTGATAGTACAGGCTATGGGGATTTATTAGCTGGAGACTTGGCCAGTTTGTTGGGCCTTTGATCATCATCACCTTATGTCCTTATGTAACCTATGCACTTCAGACTTACTTTGCTCAGGTGCTTACTTATTCTTTATAGCAAGTTCAAGAGAAAATTTCTGTTGCCACTCTTTGAATGGTGAAAAAAATTGTTTCAGAAGGACACACAGCTAGTAATCATGAATTTGAATTTTTAACCATGTGTGTCTTTTCTCAAAGCAAGTGCTTTTTAATGACTTTCCCAAACTTCCTCTCATCTGTAGAAAAAATGTATGATGATAACATCTATTACCTAGGGCTGCTGTACATATTAAATATTAGAAGTGTGAAATGTCTACTACTTCAGTTTGCTTTAGACAATCAATAAGTGGTTGATAGTATTGTTAAAAATGATGAAAAAAAGTCTTAACTGAAGCATCCTTAGCAGTGAAGTCCTTCTGGAATATAACCCTTCTACTGTTTAGTGTGTATTAGTAAGATACTATCAACCCTGGAAGTAGATGAGTATTAAAACACCATCAAAAGGAGTCTTTCGAAATGAAATGTCAGATAACATATACGTAGAAAACATTTTTTTTGCACACTTTGAGTTATCCTGGTAGCCCCTAGATAATTCTATGTTGATTTAAGCATACTTTTCCTTTCAATAATATCGGATCAATACAAATAAACCTAATGGGTTCAAAAGTAAATTGAATCTATGCTGATCTGTGCAAGGCTGGAATTTCAGAATAAGCTGGGAATCTCTGCTTTGGGATAGCAAAATATAGTACCTGAGAGCTTTGGTAAATGTTGCAGAAGCAAATGGAAGCAAAATGATTAAAAGGGGGAGAAAAAGATTTTGTTGAGAATTTAGATTTCTACTGGAACAACAGCTATAGGGCAAGTATTATCATACAAAAGTCCTGGCCAAAACACATAAAGCATGTATATCATTTGTGTTTGAACATTTATGCAACTAAAACAATTAAAAGTGAAGAGTTTATAGAAAGAAGAGACATTGAGTTAGAAGAACTTTGTTTAATGAAGATTGACCATATTAGTTTGTGATCTTCTTGGGTCCAAGAAGAGTATTTTATTAATACATTTATAACTAGAATTTAACTCAGTCCTTGGCAGAGGCAGAACCCATAAACTTTTATTGAAGGAATAAGTGAATAATAATGGGCTTGTCTATCAGGAGGGAGAATGAACAAGGTTAGCTTACTGAGACAAATGCTCATCTGAATCATGTCTTGAAGGGCTGAACCCTTGAACATTGCTAAGGGGACCTTGACCTAGCTAACTGACAAAGGAATTTACATAGGCTGTAGATCATAAACAGTGTTCTGACTGCATCCCTTGGGGTCATTCCCCAGTGCAGAAAACAAAAGAAATCAACCAGGACACAAGCCCTTTTTGTTTTGTATCTGGTGAACAGTGGGGGATTTTAAGGCAGATGGGTATCTTGGGTGGAAGAAAACACAAGGTCATTGAGTGAACATCCTAAGGGAAGGGAGGAGAGGTAAAGTTAAAAAAAGCAAAGTTAAGAAAAGACAAAGTTAAGAAAAGCAGCTGTATTTTTCCAGGTTCACAGCCCAACTAGGAAAGGTTTGATTGTAGTGATATTCAAGAGACAAAGATATTTAGGAAAACTGATTTTTGAGTGGGACTATTGTGGTATAAGACTAGAAATTAAAAATTCCAGAGTATAGAAAATATAAAGAAAAAGATAATATTGAAAGACTTATTTATTTCTTCCAATAACCCTATGAAATAGGAGCTTTTAGTACCCTCATGTATAGGTATTTTAACTGAGTTTCAAAGAGGATAGAAACATGTACGGTCAAATGACTAGAAGTGGTTGGATCTCAAAGGTACTATGAATTCTTAAAATGTACTAATAGTTCAGTGGTTAAGCATCTGAATTTTGTTGGGGTCTGATTTATAAATCTTAGATTTTTGAATAGTATTTTCCTTTGACATTCTTTGCAGAGTTCATAAAAGAGTATGTGAGTTATTATTTATAAACTGATAATTATCAGTGCTGTAGTAAGTTTGGGTTTGGATTAATCAAATGCATTTATTGATAACCTAAGATGTATTTAGCAGGTACACAAATTCACAGATGTATAAGAAAACTGTTTTTATTGAGATTAAATATGTGAACAGAAAAGGGGGAAAGAAAATTTCCATATATCTAGTACTCTGGATGAGACTTGATATAAATGATATATGTGAAAGATATGGGAATAACTCTTTGAGGCTTATTAATGGGCAAGTGCACTTCATTTTTAAGGTCCCATAGTATATTTAACCATGTGATGCAATATTTAAGCTTTCCTTTATAATCAAGTGACATAAAGCTGAGAAAAATTGAATGATCTCATAGTTCATATATGGTGAGAACAGGATTAGAACTCAACTGTAAACTTATTGAATGGGTCTAAGGAGTAGATTCTAGGATGAATCTCTAGACAAATCACAGAACTATATAGAAGTGGTCTACTAGGAGAATTAGTATACCTTTGGGCCACTTTTTTGCAGTGTCAGAACCGAAATTGATGCTGCTGCTTCCTTATCTGCCTGAAGAATCTAGAGAATGGACAGCCAAACTTGTTATCCAGGCAAATTAATTCAAGAAACCACCATTCCTTGTAAATGCTCAGGAAGTTAGAGAAGGGAAAATACAGTTTCTGTAAGGAAATTTTGTGTTTCAATAAATATGATAGCTAACAGCAATAGCCTAGAATTATAGGAAGATGATCTCTGCTTGAATTCTATCTTCCATACATTTACTGAGTATATTTACATGGTGGAACTTGGTTTGCATATAGAATCCTAGTTGCAAGGGAATCTGGGATATAGAAATTTTAGTTATCCAGTCTTTCAAGTGAAAGGTACTGGGAACATTTTGTGAACATTCCAGAAAAGGAAATATTATTAAGTGAAAATATAATTGTTATTACCCCCTGGATTTTCTCCCTTGGAAGATCACAAAATGGAAAGCTAACTTACTTTGCAATAGTTGCCTAACCTTTTAGTCTCTTTGCTACTCTTGATGTTTGTAGGACAATGCTGACTGAGTAGGACTTATGCTTTAGACACAGCTCTTGCTTTTTTTTTTTTATATCAATGCATAAAGCAATTTGTGTCTAATAGCAGTTTTATGGTCCACTGACTGTACTGAAACGTAGTGCTTTACCAACCATGAACTTTGACATGTTTATAACAGGGACTTAATCTGAAAATATGCAATAGGGTGCATTTTGAATATAGTTTATAATCAGACACATTCTAATATAGTTGTTGAATAGCATGTGAAATTAATATTTGTGTCTTGAATTTGGAGGTCAATTTTGTTCTCCCTCAAAAGACATTGTGACATTAGTAGGTGAACTGAAGGTTGAAATCCCAATTGCTTTGAAGGACATCAAACCTTATGAATTTGCATTAGTACTAAAAACAGCAGGGGAATGGTATAATTAACATATATGAAATTTCATTTCTTAATGCAAAGCAAAACCTAGAATGAACCCTACAAAGGACCTTTGGATAAACAGTATGTTATGTCATAGCTAACACTGTCAATAATCTTAGTTATTATAATTGAAGATCTTTATCTACAAGTTTATGGCCTTTTCCTAAATGTCTAGTATACATATTATTACATATTTATCTGATATTCCTTAACTCTTTCAGTCATACACTATTTAATGACACAAGTATTTATTTCTTCTCTGAGTTACTTTAGTTCTAAAATCAAATTGCAACTTTATATTCCTACACTTAGCCTGAAGTTGTATATATTTTAATTAGTGTAGAAATATTCTTCAGTTTTCAAAGCATCTTTATGCAGACCATAAACCAAGGCAAAGGGGAAAATATTACTATTCTAAGGCTACTATGTTCTAAAGGTACTCCAAAAAATTCAACTTTCAGAAGAGTATACTATAAGAAGAATAAACAAAACTTGGAAATTTCATGGGAATAAAAGATGATCAATAGTTTATGCTTAACAATTTGATGTGGGCTTGACATTTTATTTTACTTTATCTTGTGAACATTTCATCAATTAGATATCAAAATAAAACTAGTCTATGGGAATTAACTGTTAATTGTGAATATAGACAGAATTCATAAGGAAAAATTGATCGCCTCACACAATTATACTGCCCATTCACATGTATGCACAGATTGGACTTTGTACGTGGCTGAGGGTTTCTGCATACTAGTAATGGCACAGCTATAGTAATGCATTTGAATGTGTTCTGCCACATGTGGACCTAATTGTAAGAATATGATTGTGCTCTACCCAGGGGATTTGTAAACCTCAGTCAATGTAGTTGTGGAAGCTGTGATTTTAAATATCTTTTAGTCTATTATGTACCAATAAATTCATGACCATGAGTAACTGGGATAGCATGAGTAAGTATGTCTTTGTATTTATGGTTTTTTTTTTTTTTTTTTTAGATTTATTTATTTGTACATACAGAACTGGGGTACAGGCCAGAGGCTCAGGGGCGGTGAAAGGCTTCACCAGAGACAGAGTGGGGATCAGAACAGGCAGATCGATGAAGTACACTGCTGAGGGGAGCAGTGGGCGGGTCAGGAAAGGTCTGCCGCACCATGTGGTCACCTCTGGGACAGGCGGGAATCGAACTCATGTGGAAGTGGCTTTAGCTTCTCAGTGCTGTGCTTTAACCTGCTACGCCAGGGAGGGCCCTGTATTTATGTTTTTATAAAAAGAACAATTTAATATTTTGCACTTAGATGAGACCATATTCTTACTTGTGTTATATTATTGTTTCTAAAACATTTGATTACCATTATTTATTGTTAGTACATCCTGCTTAGCTTTCTGCCACCTTGACTACCTTTCTTCATTCACCAAGAAAAAACTTAAATATCACTCACGTCTGCAGCATCAGAAACTGCAGACTGAGGGACACAGTGCACAATCAGGAATCCAAAGGCAATACTGATGGCAACCTCATTCTCTAGAACAAAGGGCAAAACTGGAAATGTATCTAATGCCTCAGCAAGAAATTTAGAGTTTATGAGGTCACTGCTGACTATTTTATATTTTTATCCAGTATTGTACAAATTGATTTTAGTCTGCAGCAGACAAATTATTTCCCCTCTGTGCCATTCTCTCATACCTTTTTCAGTGTACTTGTAACTTATGAAATTACCCTTCAATTTCTTGTCTCCTTTCTTTATCTTGGAGGTGGCTGAGAAAAAGAGGAGAGTGCGTTGAACATAGTCTTAATTGAGAGAACAGAAGCCACTAATGTTGGCCTGGAAGATGGAGCAGATATAGCTAAAGATCAGATGCAGAATCAGGAAAAGATTATAAATAGACATTCTAGCAAAGTTTACATGAAGACACTACATGAAAATTTGAGTCATTAGTTTGTGACACTGTTATATCTAGCAGTGTAACTGTTCACAGTAGCAGTAAATGCTTTCATGGATACCGTAAGGGGATTGCTGATTTTCTGCAGACCTGTTAGCAAGAAAGAATTAACAACTTTTAAGTATTACAGATAGGACTTCCATACTCCTAACTTTGAGGTTCATTGATATTAACACCAATTTGGGAAGCAATGAAGTGTGAAAACAATTCATACAAGCAAGAGCAAGAGGAGTGTACGATAAATTAAAACAAAAACAAAACAAAAAAACCCTTTATTCCTTGTCTTGGTTTTATTTTTTGACAGTTAGCTATGGAGAATACTCAATGAATGCCTATAATACCTTAGAGTGGTTCTTGCTTGGTTCTGAGGCATCCATAAATTGGCTTTGTTCCTAGAAATGTCTATGGACTCTACTCATTTTAGGTCTATCATGCAAGAGATATTTGAAGCAAATTTGGAGCCAATCATTATTTGAAGATATATGGAAGAGAAATGCAAAATTTGAGTACTGGCCAATAAAAGTTGACAAAACCTGCAGCAAATTATTGAAAACATTTCCAAAGATGCATTATATTTGAAAAAAATAATACATATAATGGGGGTGATGCTTTGGATTAGAAAATCTGTTGTTATAAGTGCCAAAGACAAACCTTGGAAGCTGACCATAGATCCAGAATGAGAGGTGAAAGGTGAAGGGGAGATAAAGGGGAGGAGGAATTCTCGTGGAAGACTAACTGATGACGCAGGGAAAAATACTATGCAATTAAAATAAAATAACAAGGATGTAAGGAAATGGTACTTCATTAAAAAATAAAGAAAAAGAGAAAGGAAAATCTGTTATATTCTAGGCATGGTCTCAAGTGTCCTTTATTTAATGTTATCCAGGCCTACGGGAGACCAATTTCTATTTATGCATTAGGCACATTAAATAATTTAATTAAAATAGTACTTTAAAAATCAAGATGAAGATCAAAATTTCCTTCTAAGTAAATTAAAATAAGTCTTCTGGAGTTAAAGCCCTGGCAATCTAAGTGGTAGCTACTTCTGTAAAACATAGCCAACTGCCACCCAGTATTTCAAAATGAAAAATGTTGTATTTAAAAAAAGCAACCTGCCCTCCCTGGTGGCGCAGCGGGTTAAAGCACTGCAC
>NW_004567110.1:33780539-33799680 GCF_000260355.1 Condylura cristata
CAGAAAGAAACCCCTGTGGCTGTATAGTTTTCCCCAAACCATGAAGTATCAGATTACTTTGGCTAAAATTATATATTTAGTTTAAATGTTGGTGAAAGTATAGAAAAGTAAAAAGAATGAAAATTTTTGGGATTTCTTCTTTATAAATTTTCTATATCTTTTAATTTTAGCTGTTGGGGTGAAGCTATGAGGCTTAGAGTTCTCTACTTATAAATCTCACCTTAAAAGTTTTTTTTTTTTTTAAGACATTCAATATTTTATTTTACTGGTAGTGTTCTATATGCTAATTAATTTTCTAAGAATAAAGTTTACTTTAAAAGCAGTTTTAGCTGAATAGCAAATACATACTTTTCATATTTCCATATACTTTTAAAAATATATTTTACATACTTGTGTATTCATTTTTGGATACTGAAATGGAAATAAAATGATAAAAATGAATTGATAAATTAATGAAAAGTACTTTGAGGGACAAAACTGAATTTAAATATCAAATATGGGCCTCACTGAGGTAATACTAGTAATATTTTCTATTAATATGATTTCATATTTTATTGAGGGATATTTAAGGGAGACTAAACTGATTCCATTTTGGACTTGAAACGTCATCTTTTTTAACTTCTAAAAATTATTTTTTAACTTCTAAAAATTATTCCATCTCTTTTAACTTCTAAAACAAGGCCCAGTTGCAGCACAGCTTTCTCTAAGAATTGTGCAAACAGAATTTTCTACTTTTCTTTTCTCCATGGTAATCAAGACCAGTTTGATAAAAGGTAAGGAATATAATCTGTGATCAATCTTAATTCTTGGTAAACAGCTTTTGCTGCCCATCTTCTCCCCTTTGTCCTTAAAAAAAAAAAAACAAAAAACCAACAAACAAAAAACAACCCTTAAAGTTCACAGTAGAGCCCAGTTTGGGCTGTTCCTTCAAATTGTGCTCTCTGCTTTGCAAATCTAAACCCCTCCCTCCACTATAAGTGCTAATTTGACCTCATTGTGATTTCTCAATTTGAAAATTTACTAAAATTAATTAGCGTGACTGATAAAAGATTGATCTTTTCCTCTTACCTGGAACTGATGAACAATTTCAATAGTGATTTTTTATAATGCTTTCAAATAAGTTTGTTATTATGATAGTCATAATGTGACTTAAGATGATTTAAAATTGTGTGTTGAATTTTCTTTTATCTTTTAGTACAAGTTCTGATGTGAACAGAAAGAAACCCCTGTGGCTGTATAGTTTTCCCCAAACCATGAAGTATCAGATTACTTTGGCTAAAATCATATATTTAGTTTAAATGTTGGTGAGGTCACAGTACCCAGTAAAAAGAGAGAATATAATTATCACTGAGAGAACAGAGACTGTATTTGGTTTTTCTCTCTACTTACTAATTGTGTGAGCTTGCTCTTCCTTTTCCCTGCAGTCCTCTCAGATTTTCACATCTGTTTAAACTGAAACCTGCTTCAGCTTAGTTCCAGTGTTACCTCTTCAAAGAAACTTTCCATGATAACTTCAGTGTCCTCTGTAAAGTTGTATTGTGCTTCAGCTGTTTTTTCAAAACATCCCATTGCATTGTTTTTATTCCATAGAATGATTTTGTTTCAGTTTGATGGCTTCTAATTATCTTTTCTCTTGTTGAGAAGGTAAGCTATCTGAAAGCAGGACCTAGTTTGTTTATCATCTCTGCAAATTATACTTGAAATATGGTTATTAATATTTGTTGAGTAAGAGAATAAATGAATGACTTCGTGTAGCTCATTTTCTCAACTATAACATAGGATCCTTATACCTGACTTACAGACTTGTGAGGATGAAAAGATAATATATTTTTGAAGACTTTAAAGCATTGCAAAATATTACAAATTTTAGATTCACAAAAATAGATTGATGCCTGCTTGAAAAATGATAGCTTTGAATTCCAGGTTTTTACTGGTAAGCTGTGAAATCTCTGCTCTTACTGATATTTCCCTGTAGGCTAACTGGCATGCTAAAAATAATTTCTAAATTCAGATGTTTGATAATTTGTTCCTGATTATTTTCTCTCTAGGTATCTATGTAATATACATTTTTAGGTAGTGAGAGATAAAAAATACATAGTAGTAACTAATGTAGAACAATAAAAAGTTTCAAAACTAAAAACTTCACCCAGAGTTTTTGCAAAGATATCTATTTTAAAGACAAACATGTTTTATATTCCGGACTGATGGAGTTTTATTTCCTTTCATTCCCACTGTTGTCTCAATAATTAACACTGGCCGCTAGTTTGTGTGGTTTATTTAAGATCATTTATATTCTTTGTGGAATCAAAAAAATGAAGTCCACATGTATCTGAACTTTAAAAAGGCTGTGAAACCGAACATCCAGATGGGGGGTGGTAGGAGAGGGTGAGAACAAGGCAGGGAGAGAGTTTCATTGGCTCTCGTGATTTGGTGGTGGGTACACCATAGTGTTTATAATTGAAGGGGCTTCTATATTTCCAAAATACCAACAATTATGTAAGACACTATCACCTCAATAAAAGTGATTTAAAAAATGAAAAAGTTAATTGTGAGTTCTTAGGAACTCTGTTTGAGCCTGAAGTGTTTTAAGGATGAAAACCACAGTGTCACACACTGTTTTCATGAATCTAAAAGGAATGATATGACTTCTTGCTATGGTTTATTTTGAAAGTCGTGTAGTTAGAAAACAGTCTGTTTTGCTTATCTAATGAAACTTTTTAAAGAATGACTATATTTTGCCAAAGAGAGCAATATCCAACAGCAGGAAGACAGAGTGCTTATGTTTACTTACTGTGTTGGAAATGCATTGTATCATTTAAACTACTTGAACATCTGAAGTCCCCTCAGGAACTTAACAATGAGCTGCACTGATGACATCATGCAGAGGCCACATGTCATTTGTCGCTCTGCTGGTAATTCTTTGTACTCACTTGTGTTTGTAGAGCTGTGGGTCAACCTGACCTGCGCTCTATTTTATTTACAGTTTCTGCAGGTCATTAAGAGATAAAAGTGTGATCTTAGTCTACTCCAAGAGAATACAGACTGACACTGTGCTGTATAGTACACTAGGGGGTAAAATGTCTCTTTCAGGATATCAAGCTGAAACAAGGTAGCTTCATTTCATAGAGATTTGGTTTGAAATTCTTGGTCAGAAATATTCAGCACAGAATCTCTGGAGTGGAAAGAAACAAATATTTTGGAGATATGAAACAGAGTATTTTATTTCCTACTCATGCAATTCAGAAACTGAACATAAAATATATTTGTCCAGTTAGTTATGACTTTTACACATTTAGAGTTCAGTATCACTAGGGATCACAAGGGTTTTTTTGAGTGACATGCCTGCAGATGTTTTTCACATTTGTTTCTTGGCTCCTTTTCAAGATCAGCAGCTGTATACTTGCAAGCTAAGCATTGTTTTCTTGAACTTGCCAAAGGGGTGCGCGGGTGGGTGGGGATGGGGGGAGAACCCTTTTTAGCCAGGCTAATCTCCACTAGCAATGGTTTTGAGGAACTTAGTACCTGATGTTGCTGTTATTAGCTCATCCCCATATTACCCTTACAAGTCCCATTTGCCTATCACATTTTCTGGACATATTAGAATGTATCTCTTATCACCCCTTTGCTATCATTCCCTTCTCATGACTCCTCTGAGGTCTCAATGGGAAGTTTGGCAAAACCAGATTTGAATCTTGTAAGAGGGATTGGTGTTCCCTGGAGTGATCAGTTTACAGGGTCAAGCTCCTCTGAGTTGAAAGCCAAAACAAATCTTATGAAATAGAGAAGAAAATTACTTCATGTTTTTCAGCTCAGTTTTAGTTCATTTCATGAGCATCAGCAAAAAAATATCTATTTTACAAAGATAAAAGCCTGCATTTCCCCAAATATTATCTTTATCAAAAGAAAAAATGTGAGATGTGCTTTACAGTAGGAAGCCTGGAAGATCTAAAAAATGATGAGTAAAGTTATCATTGTTAAATAAAAACACCACTGAAACTTTAGATTTCAAATAAAGTAGTTGGAAATCAATAATATGTAAAGTAGGATTAAAGACTTACATTTGCTGCCTGGTAAGCTTCATCTTTCAATGAAGAACTCCAATGTTGCCTGTTATATAAAGCCTTCTATCATCCCCAGGCTGAGTCAATGACTTCCTCCTCTGTGTTTAAAGTACTACTATCGTCTTCTATTGCTGAATGTATCATTGTAGTATCTTTACTTTGTCAGGTTGCTCATTCATGCTTTTAGTCAGTAGAATATAGTGGCTAGACATGGACTCTGGATTCAAACCCCTTGCCCCTGCCACAGTGCTTCTGTGTGACCTTGTGCAAGTTACTTAAAATGTTCCATACCCTTTAAAAAACAAGCAGGTAATAAAACCTACCTTCTTGCATACGATGGGGACTATGTGGTTGACTGTCCATACATGATTTATTGCCTGGTACTAAATATCATTTAACAAATCCACTTTAACTGTGCATGACATATTCTATACCAAGGCCTGAGTCCACAGATATGGGTGAATATCTATTTTCAAGTCATGTTTATCCTGGGGACCTAGATACTGAACAATTTAGAAACAGTAAAAGTCTCTATTCATTTATTCTAAAAACATTCATTAAATGCTTTCTCATGCCTGCACTGTTGGAGGTTTAGTACAACTGTGAATAAAACATGTCTCTCTGAGCTCTTAGTTTTGGTGCATGTAAGGACTTTGATGAGGTGTGCAAAGATGTTGTGGAAAGATAGAGACGAGAATTTGAACTTAGCTTGGGTTAGTTATAGAAGAAAACTTGTTCAAAATGATTTAGCCAGACAGAGATGAGGGAGAGCATCTGGGGCACAGGAGCAACAATAGGTAATTGATACTTACTTCCTTAAATCCAACGCTCTTGTCCTGTGAAGTGGCATATTTTCTCTCTACAGATAGAATGGCCTTGCCTTTGCCTTTAGGGAATGTCATAGAGATTGCTTCAACAATTTCTTATATGGGAGCTCTTCCTTTGATATGAGTCTCTTGGGTATAGTTGACCCTGTCATGAGTCAACTTCTTTTCATGTTTCTTGTGCTCTACCTTCATTGTATTTCACATAAAAGAGCTTCATTGCAATATTGGACATGTAGTGGAAATAGCACAGAAATTAGGTTCATCTGATCTGAATTCAAGCTTCAACTATATTGCTTACAGGCTGACTGACTGACTTTGTAAAAACACCATCACTTCTTGGAGCCTCAGTTTATCCATATGTTGGGGCTATTAACACTGAGCTGTACCTAACAGAGCTGTGGAAAGTACTAGATAAAAATTTTGTAAAATGTGCTTTTTGAGCTTCAAATGCTATATGTTATATTATTAATTAAGTTATTGAAAAAAATACAAAAAGCGGAGTACAGTAATGTTATATGGTAAGATTATTTGACTCCCACCACCACCCTCAAGGATTTCTTTTCATAATATAACATGTCTCTGCAGAAGTCTTGCTAGATTTGTTATAGCCAGAGGAATCTTGTTGAATAGTGAATATATAAACTGTCTAGGCTTTATTGTCATGTCATGTCATGTAATCATTAACAAGTGGGCCTAATAGTAACCCAAACTGAATTCTTTACTTGACTTCCTAAAAATTATAAATTTCTGTTAGTGGAGGAGGAATAAGTACATACATATTATGTATTAAATACATAGTTTAAAAGATACTTAAAGAGAAAACAAAGTATTTCCCCTTTATATTTTTTATTTCCAAAAGTTTCCCATTTCCTCCCAGGCCTAATTATAAATGTAATTCATAACTAAAGCTGCCCCTCCTTAATTTTTTAATCAATTTTGTATGCAAAACCAGTTATTTCCATAAAAAGAGGTAGAAGTAAAAGAGAACAAGTGGAATATTCCAGAAATATTTTAGCTAGCTGAATAAAGAGAAAGTCTGGAAATACTCATGCATTAACTGTTTGTTATCAAAAATGATATTAGGTAACGAGCTGTTTTGAAATTGTCTTATGGAATTTTCATTTTCATGGAATGAATTGAATAACATAGTAACTGGTAACATTTCAGCCACGTCCTTGTTTTTGTTTGTTTGTTTGTTTTTGTTTTTGTTTTTTTTTTTTAAAGATTTTTGTTTATTTTTGCCTACAGAAATGGGGTACAAGCCAGAGGTATAGGTATGGTGAGAGGATTCACCAGACGCAGAGTGGGGAGCAGAACAGGCAAATCAGATCGAGGAAGTACACTGCTGAGGGGAACAACTGACAAGTCAGGAGAGGTCTGCCATGCTATGTGGGTCACCTCTGGGCTGGGGATTGAAGTCACTGAAGTGGCTGCAGCTAGCCTGCAGTGAAGTGCTTTAACCCGTTGTGCCACCAGGGGGGCCCTAAAAAAGTCTTTTAAAAAAATTCCTGAGGAAACAAATAGTTTTAGTCTAACAAATAAGCAAGGTCCTTTCCCCATTGAAATATAAATGTTCAAACAATACAAAATAGTGCTAGCAGTAATTGTGTACTTTTTGTATGAAGTTGAAACTTTAATATAACTTTTTTTTTGTGGCATATGTTTTGAGAACCCTTATGCTCATAACAATAATTTTACATAGACTATTTTACATAGACTACTATTTTCCATACCTCTGAATGGAAGAATCTTCCGCTATTTCACCCCATTGCATTTCACTTCCATGTATTGGGAGTTTCTCTACTTCAGACAATGTGTTAGTTGATAGGAGTACAGGGATGAAAAAAAATTGACCCTGCCTTGATACCATCAAATCTTCCCACAAGAGACATTCTATACAGTGGATGTAATTCAATGCAACTAGTATTACAGTGAATAGGAATGGGTTATATAAATAAAGATGCAAGGTCCTTGTAAGTAGGGGAGTGGTAGATTAAACTTAAAAAAGGATATCTGAAAATGCTTATAGATCCAAGCTTCAGAAATAGCAAACACCTTTTAAATTTCTTATTATGTACAAACTCATTAGGGTTAGGTTTCTGATTAGATATTTTTTGGGCAGAAACTAGAAATTCTTTAATTATACTTGGCAATCAGGGCACTTATTATAAGACAATGTTATTGTGTTGTTTTAGGCATTCTCAATTAAAGCAGCACATGCTTCTTTTTAAAGCACTGGAAGACACTAAACAGAAACGTAATAAACACATATTTCTATTATACAACACTCAGGTCTCAAGAGTAATGACTACCATAATTATTGCAACAAATCTGTTAGAAAATTGAATAATATCCCAAATGCTTGTCCATTCCCTAATTACTTAATATTTTGCTTTAGAAAATATCAGCTGATAAAATATAACAATATACTTTGCTATGTTTTCTAAATACAAGTTTCATGTAAACAACTAAATTTAATGACAAGCCAACAATAACACTATAAAGCACAAGACATTTGATAGTTTAGAAATCAATTTAGATACAAACCATGGGATACAAATTCCATGCAACTCAAAGAGAATCAGTTTCATTTAAAATGTTTGTAAAAGACTAATTTCTTTGTTGAATATTTTAAAAGTTTTTCCTGATAAAGGTAGAAGTTATATTAGATAAGCACTTAACATTGTTTCCATACCTTGGCTATTGTTATAGTGCTGCAGTGAACATGGGAGTGCGTATCTTTTTTGAATAAGTAACTTTGTACTCTTCAGGTAGATACCAGAAGTGGAAGAGCTGACTCATATGGTATTTCTACTCTTAATTAAAAACAACAACAACAACAACAAAAAACTCCATGCTCTTTTCCATAGTGTTTTTACCAGCTTCACCCCCTCACCCCTCCACATTAGTACACCAGGCTTCCCATTTCTCCACATCCTCACCAACACTTTTCTTGTCTTTATGCACAGTCATTTGAACAGGTATGCGGTGATCTCTCATTGTAGTTTTGATTTGCATTTCCGTAATGACAAGTGATGATGAATACCTTTTTAAAGGACTAGACTACATGTACATATCTTTTTTGGTGAAATGTCTTGCTCTTCTGCTCATTTTTCAATAGAAATGCTTTTGTTGTTGCTGTTAAATTCTATCATTTATTTATATGTGTTAGATATTAATCCTTTGTCAGATACATAATTTGCAAACATTTTCTTATAATAAGTAGGTTACTTTTTTTTGTTTTGATAATGGTTTGCTATGTACAAGTTTTTGTTTTGATATAGTCCTATTTGTTTATTTTGGCCTTGTTTTACTTGTCATTGGAGTTGAATTTTCTTTTTCTTTTTTTTTTTTAAAGATTTATTTATTTATGCACGCAGAACTGGGGTACAGGCCAGAGATGTGGAGGGTGAGAAGATTCATCAGAGACAGAGAGGGAAGCAGAACAGGCAGATTGATGAAGTACACTGCTGAGGGGAGCAGTGGGCAGGTCAGGAGAGGTCTGCCAAGCCATGTGGTCACCTCTGGAGCAGGTGGGGATTGAACTCATGCAGAAGTGGCTTAAGCTTCTTAGTGCAGTGCTTTAACCCGCTGTGCCACCAGGGAGGGCCAGGGAGTTGAATTTTTAAAAGCATTTGTAAGGCTAACGTTAGGAAGTTTATCTTTTTTTTAATGCATTTTCCAATTTCCTAGTTTTTTTAGTCCATCCTGAATTAATTCTTGTGTATGGTGATGGTAGTCTAATTTCATTCACTTGCATTCAACTGTCAGGTTTTCTCAACACTCTCTATTAAACAGAATTTTATTTCTCCACTGCATGTTCTTGGTTGCTTTGTTGCAAATTAGTATCTACATACTGTGGGTTTATTTGTGAGTTCTGTTGTATGGATATCTGTGTTTTTATTCCATTACCAGCTGTATTGATCAGTATATATTTGCACTATAGCTTAAAGTATAGTGTGGAGTTACCTCTGGCTCTATGAGGTCTTTTATGGTTTTGTAAAAATTTTAGATTTTGTGTTCTATTTCTGTGTAGTATGCCATTGGGATTTTGAAAGGGATTGCATTTAAAGTATATCAGAAAAACACAAAATAGATAGTCAATAACCAATTATTAAAATATAGTAAAAAATAAATGGGTGAAAAGCTGTCATTGATATTAAATCTTATGCTGTAAACAAGTCTAAGACACTTCACTTGGCAATGTATTAGATTATTGTATCCCTGTAAAAGCTATTGCAAACCTATAAAATTTTATGGTGAAAATTGAAAAATAATACTTTGTAATAGTACTTATAGCTAACAAAAATAAAGTTGCCTATTTGTCTTATAATTTATTTTTAATATTAGCTAGTCAAATCTATGTTCAGATTTTAGAAATTTGTAACTTTTTGTAATGATGAGAAAGCAGAGAACCCATTTTTAGTACAAAGCTTAAGAAATTAACTTGAATTTTTTTGGATAGGTATATCCAAAATGCTAGACTGAATGGATTTTGACAGTAATTTGAGCAATTGAGGGCTGAGAGTATATGTAGACTATCTGTATATTACAGTAAACAAAACTCTTGAAAAGACATAAGTGGATTCTTTTGACATAGACAGTGTTAGGAACTGAGAGAAAGTTCTTAATTTTCAGCATTGTTTCACAGGGAAAATTTAAAGGGAAGTTCTTGTCTGGCTGTCAGTGAGTCTGGTTTCCACAACATTTTATTTTCAATGCTCCATCTATATGTGCATGTCTCTTTGGACAGACCATGCCGAAGTGGAATATAATTATAGACCAAAATAGACAAAGTCATTGGCAAGCATCTTGCAGAAGCACTGTGGTAGTTATAAAAATAGAAAACAAGAGTAATCTTTTAGGGAATAAGATATTTAGACAGTATACTTTAACTTTTTAATAGGAAGAATGATGCTGTTTCAAATAATTGAAATAAATATATTTTAATGTGGATCATTATGGTTTAGTTAAGTGAAGAATTGTAGTTATCAAGTTTTATGACATTGGCTCTGCCTTCATTAAGTTTACAGTCTTAAAAGGGAAAAGGTGAAATCAAACACCATTTTCTGTGAAATATAAAAGAAATGTAAAACTAACATAGCAATAGATAGCATTTCACTTTCTGTGTTTTCAGCATTTGGGTTGAAGAGTTTGATAAAGATGACCATGATAATGGGCTTGTTGCTTTTATAGCTAGAGGAGGTAAAGGAAACTGATGTATCACTGAGCTTGGAAAGAAATACTATTAGCTAAACTAAGAGTTTGAGTATTTTTTTTTTTTTAAAGATTTATTTATTTGTGCATACAGAACTGGGGTACAGGCCAGAGGCTCAGGGGTGGCGAGAGGCTTCACCAGAGACAGAGTGCGGAGCAGAACAGGCAGATCGACGAAGTACACTGCTGAGGGGAGCAGCGGGCGGGTCAGGAGAGGTCTGGCGCGCCATGTGGTCACCTCCGGGGCAGGCGGGAATCCGAACTCATGCGAAGCGGCTTTTAGATTCTGTGCTTTAACCCGCTGCGCCACCAGGGAGGGCCCCGAGTTTGAGTATGTTTTGAGGGTTCAACATTATCAGCGATTCTTTGAACTCACCATCTTTTTTTGTGAATTTTAGTACATCTGACACAAAACAGGATTTCTATATATCTTGTTGTTAGTTAAGTTTATAATGAGCCCCAGATGCCTTGAATTTAGATAAAATGGGGATATAAAATATTATTTGTATTAATGCTATAATCCTCTTAGATACCATTTTTGTCTTTGTCAAGTGTCATTATATTCATATCCAGAAACTTTTCTTTTTTTCCCTCAAATTCCTAAAAATGAGGGGTGATAGATGACTTTCTCCAGTGTTGGGACATTTTCAGCAAAACAAATAACTACCCCAAAACTCAACAACCTACAGCAATTGCTAATAAATTCTGTAGGCCTGGAGTTTGGATAGGTCACAGTGAAGAAAGCTTGTTTCTGTTACAAGATGTCTGGTCCCTATTGAAAAAGACTTTGAAGACCAACAGGAATTCAATTGCTTGTGGTTGATGTCTTGCTCACTCTAAATTTGACTTAGAGGCAGGAAGAATTTGAAGACAAGGCTCTCCCTGGGAGAGCCTAGGATTCCAAATAGCTTCCTTACAGAATGGTAGCTGTAAGGTAGTTATGTTAAGGCTTCATTGCCCCTGGTGAACCAGGTCAGGAAGACACACAGAGACATGGTTGCTGCATTATGTTGGTCACAAGCAAATCATGATGCTTCTCAGATTAAAGGGGGGAATTATAATCCATAAACCCTTACCATTAGATAAGTGTCAATTTACATTTTTTTAAAAAACACCAAAGCAAGTTTTTGTTTTATTACATAAAAGATTTAAAAAAACATTGTTTGACCAAGGACAAAAGCTAAAAAAATAGAAACTGGCAAAGAATAAAATCAACAAAACAAAGCAAGAACTCCTGAATAATTTGTAAACATTTTAAGTTTTATTGCCAAATGTTTGTTTTTTTTCCTTTGCTTTTAATTTTTTAATCAGTGTATGATAAACAATAAATAATTTAGAAAAATATTAATACACAGGGCTTACTCATTTCCTGTTTAGGTTGTTTAGTATTACTGATTCCACATAAAACAAAACTTGTTTACAGTGATTTAAACAAATAGTACTTACTTTTCTGGTAACAAGTCCAGAGGTTAGCAGTATAGAACTCTAACAATCATTTAAGTAAATATTCAGTTTCTTGCACTGCAATCTTTGGCATTTGGTTTTGGTCATTATGTTCAAAAGATAAACTGTATAGGGGTGGAGTGAGAGGAAAGGTACACTTTATTTCTAGGTATTACATTCTAGTTCCGGGTAAGAATAAAAGGAGATTGAAGGCAAAAAAAGTGTTTCTAGTACTTTGATGAAAAAACAGTTAGTGTAACAGTTACTCAACTGACTTTAGCTTATATCTCCTTGACCAAAACTGAGTCACAAGTTTACCTGCAACCATACTAGAACTATAAGTGGCATTTTTTTAAAGATTTATTTATTTATAAATATAGAGCAGGAGTACACGCCAAAGGTGCAGGGGTGGTGACAGGATTCACCAGAGACAGTGGGGAGCAGAACAGGCCAACTGGTGAAGTACACTGCTGAGGGGAGCGGTGGGCGGGCCAGGAGAGGTCTGCCGCTACACTATGTGGGTCATCTCCAGTGCGGGGCAATCGAACTCATGATGAAGTGGCTTTAGCTTCCTATGTTGTGCTTTAACCTGCTGTGCCACCAGGGAGGACCCTATAGGTCTCATTTTAATGTAGGATAGATACATTTCGTGAAAAATCAATGCTGGAAAAGAAGACACAGAATATTTCCTAACAGTGTCTGCTTTATGGTGAAAGCAGTGAAACACAGAGGGACCAGAAGAATTTTGTTGTAAATAGAATAGATGAGTTAGAAATATTAAAGAGATATATATGAAAGATATGAGTAATAATAAAGAAAAAGGACTGATTTATGTTACTACTGTTTTCAGATGGAAACAAAGAAAGGACCTGTGTGACTGATCTACAGTCAGATTAGGCTAATATAAAAACATGTTTGACCCACAATAATTAGTGTTTCATTTATTTATTCAATAATTTCTTATTTGAGGATGCATATATAATAGTTTAAACACATAAATATCATTGTTACAATGATTTATGATTGACTTTTAGTGTTTTGTAATATAAATTCATAATTTTTTGAAAATGAATTTTTCCCTACAATAGGGAAGAATATATTTTCACATATGCTGTGAAATTTATCAATAAAATATCTTATGATTTTATTCCTGTATTTTGACTTATAATACATTGTATTGTCTGAGTGAAACAAAGACAAAAGACTCAAAACACCATAGAACCCTGAACATACTATCCAGCAAAAAGATTCAAAGCACCATAAAACACTGAATACCACACTCTTACATAGTTTATAGTCTGAATTGTAAATAGAATTTAGTAAAGCTGTTAGCTTTCTATCACTTTTTTTTTAAAAAAGATTTTATTTATTTGTGCAGGGGTACAGGCCAGAGGCTCAGGGGCGGTGAGAGGCTTCACCAGAGACAGAGCAGGGAGCAGAACAGGCAGATTGATGAAGTACACTGCTGAGGGTAGCAGTGGGCACGTCAGGAGAGGTCTGCCTCGCCATGTAGTCACCTCCGGGGCAGGTGGGAATTGAACTCATGCGGAAGTGGCTTTAGCTTCTTAGTGCTGTGCTTTAACCCGCTGTGCCACCAGGGAGGGCCAGCTTTCTATCACATTTTTAGAAATTATAATTCAATACCTCAGGTATTAAATATGTGTTTCTGTCACTCTCTTAATATAAGATAACCTAAATGATAAAAATATTTTAAAATTAATTTCCTTATTTTTTATTGAGTCTGATGAACCTAAATAAAGCATAAAGTTCAGAGAACTTCAAAAGAAAGAATTTCAAATATTACTTTTAGTAATATAACATTTTGTAGGTGAGAAAATTCAGAAAATAAAAGGTTCTCAGACAAGCCTGCTGGAAGTTGTTATCAGCATGACTCATCATTTAGCTAAGATTGCTTTTCATAACCTAAACTCTCATTTACAAAGCAAAGTAATAGACATGAGTGGCCTATGGACCATGAGCTTTAGCCACAGATAGACTCCACAAGAAGTTGAAGATTGTGGGGTAATTAGCCAGTCCAGATGCCTGCAAACCCTACAAGGTGGAGGAGACAGTGCTTCTTGGGATTGCAGTCATTTTCATCAGCCCAGCATCCCCAAGTATGTTAACTTAATTCCTACTTAGCCGCAGAGTTGTAGGAGGTGAACAAAATCTATGTAGTTGAGTGGAGGAAAGATGGGTGCTTCTTCCTGTGCCTTGAGATCATTGCTTTATTTTACTTTCTTGGGGAGATGCTGACCTTCAAGTGTTCAGTTCTATGTCAAGTGTGATTGCTCTCTTAATGGGCCAGTTGGCTATGTTTATGGAGAAAGTAAAGACTCCAGTCTTCTGCTAGTCCATCTTAGGTTACTATCAAAAGAAATAAATTTTTAGAACACTTATTAAGCAATTTTGTGAACCACCGATTTAAAAAAGTTTAGCTGAATGTTTTTTTACAATATTGGTCTGGTATTCACAACTGAGAATTCACCAAATCCTATAAAAGCTCATGAATGAATATCTTATTTCAAGTCAAAACAGAGAAGCATATTTCAGAGATGTTTCTGTAATATTAATTGCAACTGTGAACCCTAAGATGAAAGCTAATTGTTCCTTGAAATACTTATACTGCTGTAATAAAAACTGGACTCAAAGCTTTCTAAAATACTCCCATTGTGTTGACATTTTGAAAGTGAATTAAAAAAAAAAAACTAGCTCTTGAAACATTTATATATTTTATCAGACAATCAAATGTTCCTAACTAAAAAGGATGCTTAAAAAATAATTTGGGAGAGCCCACCAATGCCTATTTAGATGTATCAGAGGCACCATGATCCCCTATAAGGCCCTGGCAGTGCTCACCTAGACCTGTGAAATCCTGGACCCACACTGGGAAAAGTGGTCAGAACAGTCAGAGGTCTTCCTACCTCTTATGAGTACTTGCAAGCTGTTCATTCAGGTAGGTGAGACTCTTGACCATTGGGAAGTTGTGTCCCAAAACAAATAGTGGGAAAATGGAAAAACCCAACAAAATGAAACATACATCTTCAAGGGAATAGTACAACATAGAAAACAAATCTGCAGAACCTTAATTCAAAGACTGGGAAACTATATTCTCTCTATCAAGTAAAGAATTTTAAATTGCAATGATAAAGAAATTCAAACAAATGGATGAAAACTCAGAAAGACACATAATATCCCTAGAAATAAAATAAATGAATATATAAAATGAAATTCTAAATAAAATAGAGTTTTAAAATCTAAATAAAAAGAGTTTTATAATCTAAAAAGAGAAATACAAGAGATGAAAAATTCAGGAGAAAGTCACAGAAATAGATAAGATCAATTGAAAACATGAGCCAGTATAATTGAAGATGTAAATATACAATGAGCTCAGGTAGAGAAGAGAGAGACAATATATATATATACATAACTCTGAAAAATTATCTGACTCCATGAAAAAAGGCAGCATAAGAATAATGAGAATACTGGGGGTAAGATGGAGAGGGAAAGAAAGGAACAAAAAATGTATTTAAAGAAATAATGAGAGGAAACTTGTCAAACTTAGAGAAGAGGACAAATGTCCAAGTTTAGGAAGCATAAGAACTCTGGCCTATGTAAATAAAGTGAGATAGACACCAAGACATATAGTAGTGAAACTTTCAAAAGTTCAGGGCAAAGAATATTTATGCTGGCAAGGGAGAAAGAAACATAACTTACAAAGGTACTCCAATAAGGATAACATCAGGATTCTCTGAATAAACTATAAACAAGGAGAAAATGAAACAACATATTTCAAATATTTAAAGATAAAAACTTCCAGCCAAGAAGACACTGTCTTGCAAGATTCCCTGAGACATGAGGGAAGAACAAAGGCCTTTTAGACATAGAGAAACTTAAGGAGTTTGCAAACACTAAACCAGTCCTCTAAGAAATATTGAAATAAACCTGAATATCTAAGCTGAAGAGAGTAACATATACAAAGAACTGAATGAAGAAGAAGTAAATTTAGCTTCCTAGATTAAGAATAAAGTAGCTGAAACAGACTATCACATATCAATAATCACTTTAAACATAAATGGACAGAACGTGTCAATTGAAAGACACAGTATCTATTTGGACTAGTAAACATAATCTGACCATTTGCTGTTTCCAGGAAACACACCTAAACACTAAAGAAAGACTCAAGATAGTGGGTTGGAAAATAATCTTACAATGGGACTTGTAATCGCAAGAAAGGAAAATGAAATAATAACCAACTCTCCCCCAAAATAGGAGTCTGGGGCAAGATGACTTTACAAATGAATTCTACCAAACCTTTAAAGATGAATTAATTCCTATCTTGCTCAAACTCTTCTAAAACAAGTGAAAAGGGAGTAATTACAAATACTTTTTTTATGAGGCTAGCATTATTCTAATACTAAAACCCAGTAACACAACAGCATACAAAAAAGAAAAAATCATAGCAGAAGGTAAAGATGTCCACTCTCACCACTGTTATTTAACATAGCATTGGAATTTCTAGCTAGAACAACTAGACAAGAGAAACATGTAAAATAAATCCAAATTGGGCAAGAAGAAATGAGGTTATTATTACTTGCTGATGATGTTATAATTCACTTTAAGAACCCAAAAATTGGGCCCTCTCTGGTGGGGCAGTAGGTTAAAGCACAGCACTAAGAAGCTAAAGCCACTTCAGCATGAGTTCAATCCCTGCTCCAGAGGTGATCCACATGGCGCGGCAGACCTCTACTGACCTACCTGCTGCTCTCCTCAGCAGTGTAGTTTGACAATCTGCCTGTTCTGCTCCCTGCTCTGTCTCTGGTGAAGCCTCTCACTGCCCCTGCACCTCTGGTCAGTACCCCAGTTCTGTATGAATAAATAAATAAATCTAAAAAAAAAAATAAAAACAAAAACCTCAAAAATTCCATAGAAAAACTAATCAAAACTATTAAACAGTTTAGCAAAGTGATAGGGTATAAAGTCAACACACATGTATCAGTTGACTTCCTGTATATAATGAGATAAAAAAGGGAGAAATTAAAAAAGTGATTCCATTTAGAATAACACCAAAAAAGAATATAAATTATCTAGGAGTAAACCTCATACAGGAGGTAAAAGATCTATACAAAAAAAAAAAAACTGTAAGACATTGTTATAAGGAATAGTAGAAAACACAGAGACATGAGAAAATATTCCCTGCTCATGGATTAGAAAAATAAACATTGTCAAGGTGGCCATCATACTCAAGACAATATGTAGGTTCAATGCAATCTCAGTAAAAATATCAATGGCATTTTTCAAAAGATTGAAGCAAACACAACTACAATTCATATGGAACAAAAAAAAGACCCCTAGCAGTCAAAGCATTCCTGACAAAAGAGGAAGAGAATGGATATTATACTTTCAGACCTCAAGTTATATTATTAAGCTATAATCACTAAAACAGGGCAAACAATGCATACTTTACATCAATGTAGTATGTTACCAAGATTTTTTTGATATTGGGTTTACCTTTTTATATTCCATGATGTCAGTTTTCAATTTTAATACATTATTTGATAAAATGCATAATATAGTCAATGTTTTATTTTAAAATAGGCTTTTTGCATGATATTTTTGCTCATTTAGAGGCTAATATAACTGTTCTTTTTAAAAGTTTACTGAAGTAACACTGGTTTATAATATTTTGTAGACTTCAGGTTGACAGTATTAAAATTTGACATTTGTAAATAGTACATTATGAGGGTTACCAAAATTCTAATTTCTTTTTTTTTTTTTTAAAGATTTATTTATTTATTCATACAGAACTGGGGTGTAGGCCAGAGATGCGGTGGGTGAGAGGATTCACCAGAGACAGAGTGGGGAGCAGAACAGGCAGACTGATGAAGTACACTGCTGAGGGGAGCAGCGGGCGGGCCAGGAGAGGTCTGCAACGTCATGTGGATCTCCTCCGGGGCAAGCAGGAATCGAACTCCTGCGGAAGTGGCTCAAGCTGCTTTGTGCTGTGCTTCAACCTGCTGCGCCACCAGGGAGGGTCCAGCCAAAATTATAGTTTCTATCCTCTACCACAGTTGTCTCCTCTTACCTAATTTACTCAGTTTTCCTTTTTCCCCTCCTCTGGCAACCACTATTTTGTTCTGTAGTCCATGAGGCTTTTTTTGGGCTTTGTTTTGTTTGTTCATTTTATTTCTTTATTATACACCTATGAGTGAAAAGTATATGGTATTTGTCTTCCTCCATATGACTCATTTCACTCTCATGTAAGTGTTCTAACCTTATTTAAGCTAGGCTGGGATAAGCTCTGATGTTCTGCTGATTAGGTGTATTAAATACATTTTCTGCTTGTTTCTACATATTTTTAATTTATGATGAGGTTATTATTGGTACTTACCCCTATTGAAATCATGGAAGATCTTTACTTGAAACATGTTTGTTCATGTTTAATGCTTAATTTCTATGCATAGTAGGCATTGCATACATATATTTTGATGAATAAAAGAAATGAAATTCTTGTTGGTGTTAAAAATACAAATAAGGTCCCTCCCTTGTGGTACAGAAGGTTAAAGCACAGCACTATGAAACTAAAGCCACCTCAGCATGAGTTCTATGCTGGCCCGGAGGTGACCCACACTGCGTGGCAGACCTCTCCTGACCCGCCTACTGCTCCCTCAGTAGTGTACTTCATCAGTAGGCCTGTTCTGCTCCCCACTCTGTCCCTTGTGAATCCTCTTGCCGGCCTTGCACCTCTGTCTGGCCTGTACCCTAGTTCTGTATGCATAAATAAATTAATCTTAAAAAAATACAAATAGAAAACATGATACATGATACTATTTAAGTAGAATTTGTTAAGATAGTTGTTTGTAATGCTCACATCTAAGATAATTAGTCCAAATTAGGTTCTGGATCCATACGGCTCTAATAGATCCTAGCTAAAGACATCATCTAAAGAGCTAAAATATATTGACTTATTTTATATAAGAAATGTCTTGGCTTTTTTTTTTAATAGATCTCACATTAATAACTGATAAAAGTGCTTTAACTTATTTTATTTTATTTTTTAATTCATTTATTTATTCATACAGAACTGGGACACAAGCCAGAGGCACAGGAGCAGTAAGAGGCCTCACCAGAGAGAAAGTGGGGAGCAGAACAGGCAGATATATGAAGTACACTACTGAGGGGAGCAGTGGGTGGGTCAGGAGAGGTCTGTGACAGCATGTGGTCACCTGGGGCGGGGGCAGGGGATCGAGCTCACAAGCTGCGGCCAGGCTGCGGTGCTGCATCCCAACCCATTGCGCCACCAGTGTGGGCCATTGCTTTAACTTTTTAAGCAGTGTTTCTTAAAGTATTGTCTTGGACCATCTGCATCAACATTATCTGAGAGTTTATTAAATGGGAAACATAAATCAGACTCTCTGGATTGGAACTTGTTTATAGCAGGCACTCAGGAGATTCCTAAGCATTGGAAAGCATGAGAACCACTGCTTTCTTTTTTTTTTAAACAGTTTATTTTTACATCATTTTGTACATTTTTTTTCCATCTCAATTGTAATCCCCGTGGGTTTCCCATCACCAAGTCACCTGTGTGCCATC
>NW_004567110.1:33800185-33802371 GCF_000260355.1 Condylura cristata
CACCAGCAGTGCAGGAGAGTTCCTTTTTCTCCACATTCTCGCCAACATTTGTTGTTGCTAGTTGTGTGAAGATGTGCCATTCTCACTGGGGTGAGGTGGTATCACATTGGGGAACCCCTGCTTTTTATGAAAATGGAACTAAAATGTTACTCTGATGCTAACTGCAATGAAATTATTCAAGAATGTATTACGAATGCAGATAATCTGGTTATATCTTAGGCTGGAACCCCAGGTCATATGACCCAGGAGTTTAGCTTTCTGTTTCAGCCCCTTACTTGTTTCTAAGAGGTTCCCCATACTCTGCCTACCATGTGCTAAAAGGTAGATTCCCTCAAAATCTATTTGATTTCTTCATCAGATCAGTTACTCTGTCACAGAAGCAAAGACTCCTGACGTATTACTGATTATCAGACAAGAAAAGGTATCTGCTTTCTTTATTGCCCTCACAATTTTGAAGCAGAAATATCCCTGATGGTCAAATCCCGTGACCATCAGCTAACTTTTAAAATTTTTCAGTTATGAAGAAAAGTATTTCCTAAGCAAATTTCCAACATGTTACTGTCTTCAGTATTCACTGGGCAATACATAAATTTCTATACTTCCATTACCATTTTACTCAGTATCACAAGGCCTAGAGAGAAAGGAGTTTCACCCAAGTCCAGTCAGAGAAATCCTCACTCTCCCCCAAAAGAGCATTAACAGCTGCAGTTTCAGGGCTTAGAACTTTAACTCAATGCCATTTATATTAATAAACAGAATACTTGACTTCCTTATGTGAAACATCTGTTTTCAGATTATTGTTTGTTTTGATGTGTCCTTAGGAAGATATTTTGAGAATTGCTTTTTACTTTGAGCAACTGAGGCCCCTACTAGAATGAAGAAAATGTCCCTCAAAGTAAAATATAAATTATTTTCTTTACTTTCTGCTATAGGAAATCTGCAACCCTAAGTTACAACCTTACCCCCCCCACCCCAGTTTCTACCATTCATAACTACAAAATCTTTGTGACATATTTCAGATATGACACTCTGAGACAGGTCATATGTACTTAAGGGGTTTGTCTAGTGCTTTAATTCCAATAAGAATCCCTACAATGGAATAAATTATAGGCTTTACATTTTTTCCTATTTTTATGAAAATGTAAGATAAAGAATGACAAGTTGTTGATAGTAAATTTAAAAAAATATTCTGATTGTATTATTCTAAAATGGTACAATTGACATGACTTAATATACAGGTTTCAGTGTTAATAAATGAATATAAATTTATTAGTGATAAGAAAACTGTTACCTGTGACGTACTAGTAGTGTCAGAGATAATAGGAACAAATCACACCTAAATCTTTGTTAATATTTGGGTAAATAATAAGCTAATTGTATCAGATGTGCAGTCAACTAGCCTCTATTTTCTATGTTCTACAGGTTGCAAAAGACGCATAATAAAATTAGCCAACAAAAACATTTGTGAGTTTAATTTGCTATATGCTATTATGTAATTTAACAGGGAAGTCCATGTTAGAACCTTAAAAAATGCCAGGCTTCTGTTTCTGGGAAGATGTTCTAAATATAGTACTGTTATTTCTCCCAACTAAAAACCTTGGATGGCATATATAAAATAAAAATAATAAAATTCTGGAAGGCAGAGAGAGGTTTTACAAACAGACTAATACAGTTTTAGATAAAGAGAAAGCAAGAGCATTTGTTGTCATATATACTCTAAAAGAAGGAGTAAATAAAGTTCTAAATGTCTAAAAGAAATTATAAGAATGATGGGTTACTGAAAAAGAAGAAATAATACAATAAATGGAAATATGAATAAATGCAATAGATTTTTTTTCCTCCATAGCATTTTATAAATAATGTTTTTGGTTAAAACAAGTCTGACATGTTTCTAAATATAAGCAGAGAAAATATTTAAGACATAATTGAGGTGAGGACAAAGGAACATAAACATTGCTCAGACTGGCACAATGGAATATCAGTAGACTTTGATAAATTACACACACACACACACACACACACACGTCATGTACTTCTTCCTGCAACTTCTGTAAGATCTGTGCAAAAAAACATATTCAGGCATGCTGTATATATGTCCAAAAGTAATTAAAAAATCAAAATATGAAAATAAAAGAAAGAAGCCAAAGTGATGAAGGAAAGAGAAAATGGATTAAAAAAAAAAAAAA
>NW_004567110.1:33808306-33850411 GCF_000260355.1 Condylura cristata
AGTAATTATGTTAATTATAAATGTTCTACATTTGGAATTAAAAGACAGAGACTGAGTGTGGGTTAAAAAAAATGCTGCTATTAGCACTCTCTACAAGTAAATAACTTTTTTTTTACATAAATATACACAGGTTGAAAGTAAATGAATGGAAGCTAAATATCATGCCAATAGAATTAGAACAAAGTAGTAATGGGCTATATTTACATGAAGTCAAAGAAGACTTGCAAATTATATAATGTAAAAGCTGGTAAAACTGAAAAGAAAAACAAATTCATGTTTATTGTTGGATAATTTAACACTCCTCTCTTAACATTTACTACAGTAAGTAGACAGTATACCACAATGCCTATAAAAAATTAAGAAGCCCTCATTAATAGTATATGGTAGATATTTTTAAAACAGCCCACCCACCAAGGCAGCAGAATATAATATCTTTTCAAATGCCCAAAGAACACATGAGAGGATGGGCTGTATTACAAGTCATAAAGGTTGTGTTCTCCAATCACAAGGAAGTCATACTAGAAATAATGATTGGTACTAGGAAAATTGCCAGATTTTGAGGAATTAACACACCTCTAAATAATCCATGATCAAAGGGGAAAATTCAATGAAAATAAATATTTTAAACTGAAAGAAACTAAAAATATACAAAAATTCTTGGAATATATGGTAAAAATAAACAAAAATGATAGTATTAATTTTATATGTTGAAAGAGAAAAGCTCAAAGCAAGCAGAAAGAACAAGATAATTTTTTAAACAGAACTCATGAGGAAGGAGTAAAGAAAAAATATATAAAATCAATTAAGGAACTGGTTCTTGATCATTAAAATGGAAAGACAAAACTTAAAGGAAAAAAGAGAGAAGACATTAATTACCAGTATAAAGGAAGAAGCAGGGCGTGTCATTATCACCTTGTAGATATCAAAAGAAAAGGGAATAGCATAAAAAATTCAACAGACACATAAAATCCGCAGCTTAGACAAACTGAATTAGTTCCTTAAGAAACACAAACCACTATAACATACCCAACACCAAATAGAACATATGAATTACTTTAATAAGTTATAGTGAAGGAAATATAATTTGTGATTTCAAAAGGCCCTAGAAAAAAACATCCAGAGCAAGATGGTTTCTACTGGAGAATTTCACCAGTGTTTAAAGAATTAATACCAGTCTATAAAACTCTTCCTGAAAGTTGAAGGATTCTTCTCAATTCATTTCAGGAAGCTAGAATTACTTTTATAAAAAGTAGACAAATACAGAAAATAAATATAAATTATGGTCAGGTGTTATTTCAAATATACAAGGCAGATTCAATATTAAAAAAAAAAGTCAACTTTATTAATAGGTTAGCAAAAATCCAGTTATATCAATCAATGCAGAAAGAACAGTTGGCAAAATCTTACACTAATTAATGTTTAAAAACCGTAGAAATATAGGAGTAGTTTGGAAGTTCCTTAACATGATAAAGTGAACATACAAAAACCCTGTGGTTAACAATATACTTAATGGAGAAAAACTAAATGCTTTACTATTAAGACTGAGGACACAACAAGGATCTCCCCTTCCACTGTTCTTTTCAACATATTGCTGACTAGTTCAGCCAGTGCATTAATGCCCAGAAGGAAATGAAATTCAGTAAAATAAAAACAATAAAAGGGAGGAATAAAATTGCCTCAATTTGCAGATAACATGATTGCCAAAAGAACCTAAAAAATGTTCCAGAACTAACACATGCATCCACAAAGTCATGGGATAGAAGAAAAACACACTATCAAAATCCAAACAAAAATATAAAATTGCATGTAGATATATTTGCAGTGAACTGCACTAGTTTCCCACTCCAGGTCAAACACACTCTCTCTCTCTTTTTTTTGTTGTTGTTTTATTTTGTTTTTTAAAAATTTATTTATTTATGCTTACAGAAATAGGGTATAGGCCAGACGTGTGGTGGGTGAGAGGATTCAGAGACAGAGTGGAGAGCAGAACAGGAAGATTGACAAAGTGTGCTATTGAGGGGAACAGCATGCCAGCCAGAAGAGGTCTGCCATGCCATGTGGGTCAGCTCACTGCCTGGGGATCGAATTCGTGCTGCAGTGGCTTCAGAGAGCTTCATAATGTGGTATTTAATCTGGTGCGCCATGAGGGAGAGCCCAAACTTTCTGCTTTTGCATGGTTTCCTCATCTGGCCCTCATTTTTTTGGGACTAAAGTTATGGCTTAACAACAACTTAGACCAATGGCCCTACTTAGTCTTGGAGTTTGAGATTCCAATTCAATTTCTTTCATTTCCCTTTAATACCTTTTTTTTTTTTTTAACTTCAATTATAAAGTCCCATATAGTTTTAGTTTTCCCTTCTGACTGGCTTGGTATTCAAGTTGATTACTCACCTTGCTCTTGTGTGCTCTTGAGTCTCTTCTCTGTCCCAGATTCCTTGCCTTTCCCATTAAGCCTTTTCTTCTGATGTCCCAAAATTGTTGGCACCTTCAACCTCTAGCTAAATCTTAACCATCCTATAAAATATAGGTCTCTCTACTATACTCCTTTATTTGATCTTTTTTTTTTTTTGCACTTCCCAGCAGTTATTACAGTTTGTGATTTTACCTTCCTACTTTTTTCTCTCAAACTAAATTGGAAGTTTCATGACAACAGAAATTATGTCTTGCCCACTAGTTATTTGTTGTGCCCAGCAGGGTACTTGAAACAAAGATAGTAGGAGCCACTCAATAAATGACATTAAAAATGAATAGAATTAGTGAAATTATAGAAGGTTACTTGCAAATAAAATTTCATAATTCTAAAAACCTTCCAATAATTATAATCTAGTAGGTTATGAAGTAACATGAAATACTGGAAGTAACAAATTTTGGAAATAAAACTATTTTCACTTATTGATGGTGAGCTTAGCCAACTTGACTAATCTTTCTGAGCCTCCCTTTTGATTTGTTTTGTTAAGCTGGAATTATGTTGTCTTACCAAAGGTTCTTGTAAAAATTAAGTGAAATAGCATATCGGCATAGGCACTGTGGCTAAAAGGATAATTGTTTTGAATTAGGATATCTTTACCAACTGCTCAATCTAATGCATTTTTTTTTGGACAGAGCTAGTTTCTTTCTTTTCTTTTTAAGAAGTAAGCAAGCATAAAAATTAAGCTCAGATTAAGGAGTTTATTTTTAAAACATGATCAGAATTTGTTGTGGAATACACATTTGATTCAATCTTTAATGCTGTATCTGTACCCACATTATTTTCAGCAAAAACTGATGTATGTAATTATTTGTTAGCAGTTACAAGGGCATTAATAATTATTATATATGAAAATGAACTCATGAGTTGAGAAAGTTAAGTTTACAAAACATTTAGAAAGACTAAAAGCATGACAGTGAAAAGTGGAACAATTAATTCCAGAAACATTTTTATTCCACCATGCCTGACTGTATTTTGAGAGTATTTGGGTAGTATGTCTATGTGATATTACATCTAGGGAATACTTAATTTGACTTCCCACTATAATATGATTTCTGATTAAATGTAAAGTTGGGGGCCTATTGAGTTTCTGTCGCATGTCAAAACTTGCTGGGGTGTGTTTTGTTATGGAATAGAGGATATGTTTATGTGTCAGAGAGCTCTGTCAATACTCTCCAAGAGGATTCGATTAAATATTCTTAATGTTTTAAGAATGACGTGATGAGATTTTCTTAAGATGTTGATTTCAAATTAGAAATGACTAAATGCAGTTTTATGATGTTTTTCCAAGATACATGATTTCATCTTTAAAAAGGATATTAAACTGAGGAAGATTTTTCTCATAAACTTTTAACTCAATAGTGGTGAATAATGATGGTGGATAATAGTGAAGACACTCATTAAAATTTAAATTGAGTGTACTTCTTTTGTAATTCAGAGGTATAAGGTTGCACCTTTTCCCATGTTTTTCACCATACCAGAACCACCACCACAGGTACCCATAGTCCTCCACAGTAGATCATTGCAACTCCTCTATCTCCCTCCTTTTTTGTTCTCCTCTTTCTCCCTCCCAGGTAACCTTCATTTTATAGACTTTGTTGTGTTTAGGTTTTGACTGAGCCTTTGTTTTGTTTCTTTATATTCCACATATAAAAGGAATCATGCAATATTTATCTTTTTCCTTGTACTTGTTTTGCTTAACATTACCCCTTCTGGCTCCATCTATGTTGTTGCAAATGTTGAGAGTTCTTCATCTTTTATTGCTGTGTAATATTCCATTGTGTATATATACCACATCTTCTTAATACATTCCATGTAGTTTGTTTCATTAATTCGGCTATTATACATAATAATTCCATTAACATTGGAATGAGTATATCCTTTTCTTAAAAATATATATAGACACATATTTTACATCCTTGCTCATTTTTGTGCAAGTCTGATTTGTCCTTTCAGGTGTAGTCACTGTAAAATTCCCACTACCAAGTCACCTGTGAACCATCACCATAGTCTCTCCTGATCTTCCTTCCCCTGTTTCAATCCCTTTCCTTCCTTCTCCCCTGATGAATGTCTTCAGCACTATTTATAGTAGGTAAGATAGGGAAACAACCTATGGTGTGTGTATATACATATACATATACATATGCATACGCACACATACATATGGTGTATACACACAGATATACACACATATACATGGTGTATACACACAGATATGTATATATATACATGCATACATACATATGGTGTATACATACATACACACATATAATGGAATACTATTCAGCAATCACAAAATAAACTCATGTCATTTGCAGCAAGATAGAGCTGGAAGGGATTATGCTCAGTGAATATATCATTTTTAATGATTGCTTTGGTATCCCTCAAGTAGATACCTAGGAGTGGAATTGCTAGATCATATGGTAGGCTAATAATTAATATTTTGAGAAACGTCTACAGCATTTTTCATAAGGGATAAACCAGCTTGCTTTCCCATCATTTTTTTTTTTTCTTGATGTTTCTTTTCCATCTTCCCCCTGGGTCTATTGAACACTATGATCTTCACGGTCACTAATTTGATCCTCCATTTGTTGTAAACTGCATCCATTGATTTCTGTAAAATATTATTTCCTCTATTGATCTCTTTTGAATACTACAACTCACTTATTTTCTTATTTAAATCTTCAATTGCTATTTTTGCCCATTAATTGTATTTCTTATGACATTTATTTTTCTCATACATGTTCTTTCATTTCTTTGTTTTCTACCATGGCAATTTTAAACATCTTATCTAATTGGAAGGTACAATCTTTGGTATATTTATGGTTGAATTCTGGAAAGCTGTTCTTTCCTTGTGGCATATTCCCTTCAGGTTCAAGTTTCTGTGTCATGGTTTGTTGTTGTTCTGCTCATTTTGCTATTTGGATGTCTCTAGGATCCTATTCTCCAGTTGTAGTAGTAGTAAGTAACAAGCTTGGAGCTTCATGGGAAGCCCAAAAGAGCATGCTGGGGGAGGTAGAAGTGGGTATCACTCCTGACTCCCCATCACTGGCCACCAGCAACCTCTGTCCCTAGGTTTTGATGACTGAGAAAACTAGCAGTTTCTGGTGATACAGGCTTGGAGCTGGAGGTCATGCTGAAGGGAGGGCTGGGTAGCTCCTTCAGATTCCTGAAACCAGCCCAAGAGGCCCTTGCAGAGAAAGCTAAAAGTGACATGGCCAGGGCATGCATTCTCAGACTGGAGCTGTAAAGCAGAAGAGATTGGGTCCTTTCTGGTGGCACAGCAGGTTAAAGCACAGTCGTAAGAAGATAAAGATCAACATGACTTTGATCCCCGCCTGTCCCGGAGGTGATTCACAAGGCAGCAGCAGACCTCTCCTGACCTGATTGCTGCTCTCCTCAGCAAAGTACTTGGTTGTTCTGCCTGTTCTGCTCCCCACTCTGTCTCTGATAAATCCTCTACCTGGCCCTTCACCTCTGACCTGTACCCCAGTTCTGTATGCATAAATAAATAAATCTTAAAAAAAAAAAAAGACCAGAGATCCCTCTATTCAAGGTAGACACCTCTACAAGGTGGACACAAAAATCCTGAGACTGCCTTGCTTTTCAGGCTGTGTTCAGTGTGTTTACTTACAGTTTGTGGCTATACAACAGGGAGGTCTCATGGGTCCAAGATATAGGTGGCTTACTTCTACTTTGAAGCCAGTCAAGGTACCCCTAACAGAGAAGGCTATGAACGATAAGGCAAGGGGACTGCCACTGTCCCACTGTAATATAGAATTGCTTGACATTCCATTAGGACTAGAAAGGGACTTCTCCCAACTCACCAGCCCTGGTACAGACATTCCTAGTGACCCAGAGATTGTATGAAGGATAGGTAAGTGGCACCCCACCACTGAAACCAGTTATTGGTCACCAGGGTGCCCTTCCGTGATCAGGCTACGACTCACTGATAAGGGTGCACTTTCTATCCTAGGTCAGGGGTGGCAGGAAATCCCAGAGGAACTGGGAGGGAAGGAGTAATTTTCCTGGAAAGCTGGTATAATTCCTGACTTACAGTTTCTTAGTCTCTTCTATCCTTTCTTTTTGTTTCTGTTTCTCCTCTCTATGGAGACAGACATCTGTACATACTCAATTCCATTCCAAATACGGCTGTTCCCTCATCTGCCATCTTCTTCTCATTGTTTAATTTCTTTAATTTCACGTTACAAAATGTAGTTTGAGAAAGATATTCAGGATCATTTCTCCTTTAATTTTCAATTTTGTTGCTGAAAAAGAAGTTTTATGTTTTAGACTATTCAATTTATTTGAATTATATCTATAGAAATTCATGAGAAAAATAAGTTTTTTAAATTAATTTCATTATTTTCAATTTTATATGGGCATGAACATCAGCTCTAAAATGACTGACCAATTTTATTATTAATTCAAGTTATGATGGTTTCATACACAGGGAGGCAAAGCATTAGGAGTGGCTTCAGAACATTTTCCTTCTCATTTTACATTTGTTTCATTAGCATGATTTTCTCTATGTACAGTGATTGTTGTTTGTTTTAATGTCAGTACATAAATGGATTTTTTCCAGTGGAAATGAATTTTAAAGAGTGAAGAATGTAATAGAATATTAGGTTCAATAATCTATATGAAATGAACTATTATAGCATTTATCTTCATGGCCAAGCCATTTGTGAGTTATCTTTCTCATTTGTAAAGATAGATACTATAATTCAATAATCCATCATAAATTCTTTAAAAATTTACCCTCTCTGCAGAAACGCATAGCTCATACTTCACTGATATGAGACAATTTAAGAATGAGTTATTTTATGTGCTTATTTGAAAGGTGGCTATAGTCTGTAAGCAGCTCTGTTGGAGAAGGTCAAATTGTGATTGATGTCATACCCAAAATATGATTCAGCTAGTCAGAGTGATTTAATTCTTTCTGTGCTTACTAAGCCGATCAGTATTCATTACTACGTAATAAGTAGGTAATAGGTTCAATGGAAATAACCTCTGCCTTCAGATATCCTAAAAAAAAAAAAGCCTTTAATTATCTGATATACCAAAGAAAATGTCATAGTCTAATACAACTTTTTAGAAAGCTCCTTCTAATTGTTGAATTTTTTCTGAGAACACCCAATGTCTCATTCCCCATCACTGGGGTAATTATGGGATGATTTGTTTTGGAGAGTTTTCCCTTATGATAAAAGAAAATGAGCTATTCTCTTTTTTGAATCAAAAGCAAATGCTAGGGGCTGGATTTAATGATTTATTTAAGAATCTTAGACGGTTCAGCATTGACAGTTTTTAACTTTCTAGTGGAAGAATATTAACTCCAGATTTCCAAGATAAGGACATTATATGGGGAAATTACTATTAATTTGTATAGTGGAAGAAAAGTTATAATACCATGATATTTTTCAGATTGGGCTATTAATGATGCCATCTTTAACCAGTTATCCATGAATCATAACAAGAGAATTTAGGAATTGAGATATTCATTGAAATCACTGCTGAAACTTGCATGTGCATGAGAACTGGGTACTTATAATCAAAACATGATTGTCTTGAAATAGTTTTGGCATTAAAGTTTCTTGTCATTTCTAATTCATCGGGAAACAAATGTTTTATTTGTAGGCTGCTTTATATAACATAACTTTATATTAGAGTGCCTCAAAGAAAGAAACAAGTTTTAAACCATATCATTTTATTTCATGTGCACTCTGCTTGAAACTTCTTTAATTTATGAAAAGACTGAAAATGGGGAATTCAGATTTTTTTGGCACTCTCACAGGAGGTGAAGTAGTAGTGCTTCCTGAAGCCAAATTATCTCAATTGCTCTGATTGTAATATGCACTATTGCCGGAAAGTCAAAGGTAAAAAGGAAATTCTTAGAATTAAGCACTCCATTTCCATTTTGATTGTGACATTATTGACAGACTCATTGGATTTTGGTCAATCTCTCTAATTATATACACCTAAGTATATCCAAATATAGGTATATATCAAGAGAGAGAGATTGGAGTTCATTGGAATATGCTGCTTCAATCTGTTTCCTGAGTAGGCAATGAAGCTTCTAGTTTTTACTTGAACTAAAACAAAAGAAAGTTTTTGCAACAAATGAAGGTAATGTAAATATCTGTCTCTTGGGAATTAATATCTAACAGACCAACGTTATTTGAAATAACTATGACAAATAGCAAATCATATATGAAAACTCAGATATGAGAACTTTAATGAAGTTTACCAGAGTTTTGGAGCATCCAAAAACTATGTAATTATGAAGTTAGTACTATCTAAACTATCACCTCTCTATATTCCATCATCCAGAAAAAGCTGGATTGAAAGAGCTGTGGAATATTTACTGAAGACCAGAATGCTGACATGACATATTAAAGATTCAATTACAGTGAAGCCTAGGTCAAAGAAACTATGACACTAGGGTGATTTCCTACACGATATTATATATGCGCTGAGCAGCAACTAATGTGTGGTAACAATTTTTTCTTGAAACTAGGTCCTGAAACCAAGGGGTGGTCCCTTCAACTACTCTTGTAAAATTGTATTTCCCATCCGGTGCTCTACAGTGGTAGTGGTAATAATTTTCAGGACATAGTGCTTCTACCAGGGGACTCAAGAGCAATTCCAGTGAATTGAAATTTGAGACTATCATTTGGACTCCATATTTCATTGGCCCAAGAAACAATTAAAGGGGCTAATGGAGAGATGAGTGTTATAGATCTTGTTAACTAAGGAGAAATAGTGTGACTTTTTTTAATGGTTTTAGGCACTCAAATTTTTCTGGATGCCTTTCAATACTTCCAAATCTAGTGATAAAAGTTAATGTAAGACTAACTGCAGGAACCCTCCAAAGTAGAATCACACATGGCTTGGGCTCTCTAAGAAGAAAGGTTGGGTCATGAATGTTGAGAGTTGTACAGAACTAGAAGCTTTACTGCAAGGTAACAGGTTAACCTGTCACAGTTTAATGGATGCTGGCAGGAGACATGAAACTCTTAGATCAGGCAAAAAATGGTCTTTTTTACTCACAATAGTAACAGAATGTCAGCATCTTTGTTGGTCCACAAGTACCCATTCCCACATGGTGATGAAAATGACCATACAGTGAGTGGCATCATATGAGAAAGCTGAGCTTAGAAAACCCAGATCCTTTATAATGGGCAGTGTGTCTGCTTGACCTTTGCCTCAGTGGGAGACATTGTGTTTATTACAGTGGAAGATAAATAAACTTACCCTTTGCTGCAGAGGGGGACATTCTTTCTTCATTCAAAGGCTAGTTGCTAGGCAACTATCCTAGAGATGACAGTCATGGAGGAAATGCTGTCAGTGCCTCTGCTTGTAATATGTGTAGAAACTTGAGAGTTCCATGGAAAACTGTGTTCTGATAAGCAGTTTAGGTTCTAGAGAAGGGAAAATGCAATGTGGAATGTTAAATGTACCAGTTATGACTTTGTGAATACTTTCAGAATCAAGGGCTAAGGTATTTTTTTTAAAATCTTTCCTTTGTTATGTATAATATTTGAATATATTAACTGTTTTTTTTTTCACTCTCCTTCATTGTTGCATATAATGTATTGGCTGTGATTAATATTATTCATTGTTTACCTCATAAGCCATCTATCAAAAAAGGATTTTTTCATGGCTAGAAATTAAATGAATATTATTCAGGCATTGATACCATAACTTATGAGAATTTTTATATTTCATTTTTGGGAGAAAGTTTGAGTTATAACAGTGTTTGCATGAGGGGTAGTTATATTCAAGTTAGTTGGAAGTGTATCTTTGATATCATTGTTTGCTAGTTAATAGTGGGTCAGAGATTGTAAGTAGATATTGAATTTCCAAAAGGTAAGATTTACTTGATGTTACCAATTCTCAGTTCCAACCTAACATTCAGAATACTGCTTACACTATAGCAGCACAAAGATGAGAAGTCACTTTTTGTCCTATCAGGTATTGTCACCCTAGTGTACCCACTACCAACTCATTCATGGTCCACCACCATAAACAGTTGTGCTTCCTTTCTTCTTTGCTCTTCCTCCTCCCTTACCATTGCCACTATGGTGCTTCAGTTCTGTAGTCAGGTATCAAGGGTTAGATTTTAAACTTGTCTTTATCTGTCTTATTTTACTCACTTACATTGCATGTAGTGACACTGTCCTACCTTTATATTTCTCCTTCTGGCTCACTTCACATAGAATAATCCTTTTCAGCCCCATCCATGTTGCAAATGGTGCAAAAAATTATCTTTTTGATTACTGAGTAATATTCTAATAGTGTATATACCACATTTTCTTGATCAGAGTGGCTTTTATCTGCCTTATCAAATTCTAGTACAGGGGAATGAAGTAGAATACTTGCAAAGATAGTATTTCTCTGTAGAAGTAGATATTTTCTTTGAGGAATAATGTTAGTAGAACTAAAATGAATAATCTGTTCACTATACTTAAAGTAAACAAATGCTCAAAAGTTTGCTGTTTTTTGTTCAGTGAGTAATATACATGAAAGATTACATAACATTAAACAGTAAGTAATATCTATTTTATTATTAACCTCAAATCTGCTGTCAGGTGATAGTTTATGTCACATAAACTGTGTTATGACACATGAACTATGTTATGACCCATAACATAACCACATTGGATGACTATGAAAAGTAAATGTAATTTTTCATGTCATGTATTACCACACAGTTAAGTGCTCAATAAATATTAGATATTATTACCAGTTGGAGTACTAGAATCATTACCATATAAAGTATGGCATATTCTATCTTGAGATGTGTTTAAAAATACTCATCTCAGTGCTCATCTGTTATTTTTCCCTCCTGAAATTAATCTTACAATTTAGTGAATAATGAGAGGGGAGGAGCAGTTCTTCAGCATCAAATTAAATAATTTTGGGACTCAATTCAACATAAGTCTCTTGATGGCCAGACACATCTTCAACACAGTGGCAGCAAGAGCTACATTTTTCTTGTTGAAAATTGCCCCAGTACCCCACAAGCAGTCTGACACACAGGCAACTATCAGTAAAAATTGGATAAAAGGATAAAAAAAATTGTGTGAATACCACGGTGGGAAGAAAGCCTGGATTTCAGTGCACACAATAATGGGTAAAATAAAATAGTCCTTAACTACGCACTGCTTGTAATCTAATAGGGGAACTGTTCTAGTCACAATTAACTACTCAAAAACAGACTAAACACAGAGGATGGTGAGTCATTCTGTTAGGGGTGATCTGGGGAAGTTTCAACAGAAATAAAATAAGTGTGAACTGTGACAGGTGAGTTGGGTTTTATCAAACTGAGAATAGCAAAGTGAGGGAAAATTGAGAGAAGTGACTTACAAAGTTTTGTTGGGGTTTAGGGGAGAAATAAGCAATACTTCATTACTTTCTGAGCTTGACACTCAGTTAAGAAGTAGAACAAAGTTCACTTAGAGATCAAAGTATCAGTTTTATTATTGATAGGATCACATTTTGCACTGATTGACCGAATTAGACAGGCCCTCTCTCCACTATGCCTAGACAAATGATGACAATAGGACTTTTGAGAAGAAAAAGATGTTTTATTGCTAATTGGTTGGCAAGGAGATAGGAGATAAACTCAGCTCTACCTCCCTAATTAAGAAAGAGAAGGAGGTGTTAGAGGTTTGGGGACCATGGTTAAGAACAAAAAAAGCTAAATTTTATTGGTTTAAAAATAGTTTGGTGGGGGGAAGAAATGTGGGCTTGCATGAAGTTATTGGCTATTGACAGGACAGTTTATAACTGAAGTATGAAGAGGCTTTTCTTGAGCTAACTGGAGTTTTGCATCTTGAATGGTGGGTCCCTTGCCTCTCATAAGCCACTCTTTTATGTTTGCAATCTCTGGCTCTAACCAGCCTTGGAAATGTGCTCAGAGCTAGTACTCCTGTCTGTGAAAGCAGGTCTCAGAGAAAGGTTTAAGTTGATTTTCTCTTCTCTTGTGCCCTTGGTTATGAAAGCAATTTAACCACTTAGTCTTTCTTCCCCATATCCACAATGAGACCTTCCACTATGAGATTCAGAACATATCCAGTAAGTTACTATGCAAGGACAGAGTGAAGAGATCTAACTTTAAAAGGAAGGATGGAAAAAACCACCACATATAATTAATTGTTTTCTTTTTCAAATTCATCAGTCTCTGAAGAGAGTTAAACCAGGAGCTGGATATAGAGGTTAAAATTAATATTTCTAGATATTTTCCTACTGATGGTGAAAATTTTTATATTCTATGGATATTGTATGAGTGTTAAATTTCCCATTGAATCCTTCTCCCAGTGCATGTTATCATGGTGACCTTGGCAAGTCACTCAGTAGCTCTAAAAACTTACATTTAGTGTCTATAAAGGTAATTACAGTCTCTAATACATACGATTGTTGTCAGGGTTAAATTAGGTATGACTGTCTGGCACATAGATTTTATTAAAGTGAGCTAGTTTAGACTGTGATATCGTCATTTCCTGCTTGAACTACTCCAGTATCCTTCTCATTGTTCTCCCTGCATCCATTCTGTCTCCTCCCTTCATGCCAGATGTGGCCTGGAGCCTCAATTCTATGAGGACTATAATTTTGAAGTCCAATATAATTGTGTCATTTTTACTTAAAAACCTTCAATAGCTTCAACTGTTCTAAAGATAAAGACCTAAAGATCTAAATTTTTAACATACAAGATCTTCCCTCACTTTGTGCTCTTCTTTTTTACTAGATTCAACTTCCTGCACTCTTGCCATATCAACCTTCTTTAGCTTTTCACATGGTTCACACCATTCTACCTCTACCACTCTTACTGTTGTTATTATACACAACCTGTACAGACTGTTTTGTCTAGAATGTCTTCTGTCTCCTCACTGCCTAATTTTCCTAATCTTCACTGTTTTAGGTTAGGCATCACTTTCACCTGTAAGCCTTTTCTTGCTCTTCTAGCTAGATGAAATCCTTTAGTAAGTCTCTTTCAAGAATGGCTCATTTCTTTAAAAGCACCTCTATTTATTTGGTTGTATGAAAAATTGTTCCTGGTGACACAGTGGGTTAAGGCACAGCACTGCAAGCGAGCAGCTACCATTTCAATGCTAGCTTGATCCCAGCCTGGGAGGTGACCCACATGACACAGCAAATTGCTCTGTCTTGCCTGCTGCTCCCCTCAGCCGTTTACTTCATCGATCTGCCTGTTCTGCTTCCCGCTCTGTCTCTGGTGAATCCTCTCACCATCCCTGCACCTCTGGTATGTACCCTAGTTCTGTATGCATAAGTAAATAAATCTTCATTTAAAAAAAATGTTCCTTACTCTGCTTGTATCATTCATGTTTGACTCTGGTTGGCTCAGTGGTAACAGTTATTTTTGTACCATTTGACCATTTTTAATCAGCATTTTTTTTTTTTTTTGTTTTTTTACTTTTTTTTTTTTTTTTAGGGCTTAACAGATAGTACATCTTGTTCATAACAAAAAAAAAAAATTTTGGTTGCTTATTGAACTCTATGGAAGTACATGTAAGGCATTCAAACTCCATGAATTTCAGCCATTGTTGTTATTAATGCATGTTGAGATGGTATGGGATGAGAAGCCACTGTCATTCATAAGGCAATTGAATGGAGCCATTAAACAGAAATTCAATAAAGGGAGTGATGGCTAATCATGACCAGGAAGTTCAGCATCCTAGTAGCCAGAAAAAAGCACAGGACAAAAACCCAACAATGAACCAGATATAAAGAGAACATCTGGTTCTCTTCATCTTTTAGAGGGTTAGTCCTTAAAGGGAAAGTGATCTGATGAGAGTGACTTTACCTAAGATGGCAAACAATAAGACTGTAAATTGGGAAGTGACTGAACAGAAAGGAAGGCTTCTATTTCCTTAGATTACTTGCTCTCCTACTTTGCTTTTCATTTCACTTTTTGTAGCAGACATAGTTTAAAGGTGGCTGAGGGAAACTAAACTAAAGTAAACATGTAAGCTAATAAGTTTCTGCTAATCTTATTTTCTCTTCATATTTTTAGAAACAAAAATAGCAAATGTACATACTTCCCCCAATAAACAAGTAAAGTATTATTAAAATAGCTGACTCAGTCAGCATGAATTTATTGTTACTTGTATTGTTATTATATTGTAATTCATAATGATGAAGACCCAAAGAAAATAAAAATATTTTATATTAGTATAGACATTGTTCAGTTTATATGTACATTTATTATTTATTCCTTTAAAAGGCTCTTATTAACCCCACTTAATGGGCTTTTACTATTTGAAAAATATAGTCTGAAATATAGTTTGTGCCTCATTCTTGCAATTATCTCAGAAAGCTACATTGATCAGCTTTCTAACTTTGGTGCAAACCATTCAACTTCTTATTTGTTAATGAAATTATGCTTTTTTTTTCTATTGAAGATCTTTTTTTTCTAATAAACAGGCATAGAGATTTTATAATAACGATGCTGGCTTTCTATTAATGTAGCAGGTTGAATTGTTTTCTAATTTGTAAGATAATTATTAAACATTAATGATAAAATTAGGAGTAATTGAGACCCACAATAAAGTCTACCTTTTTGTTTAAAGAACCTTAAATACAAATAAATAAGAATTCATTCCTCCTTGCATAAGTTGACAAGTTGTATATAAGCAGTCATTTATTTCAAAAGGGCTGGGCAATTATTTTGAAACTGTACTGTGGTGTTGTATAGATTCTGCACTTAATGTTTCCTTTTCAACCACTAACAAAATAAAGATTGATATAGAAAATTAAGCTGATAGAAAGCTTGAAGCTAATACTATAAACACAAAGTTAGCATAATTATTTTTGTCATTTTATTTATTTATTTTTTTCTTTTCCCTGAGGTTCCTGGCAGTCAGCAAAAAGACAAATGACCCACATTATTGGAAAAGAGGCAACATTTTTGTTCTCCCCCAACCTCCAATTTAAAAATTTATAATTCATTTCTCATGTGAGACTTTATATCCAGAACATTGAATGCTATCATAAGCAATATATTCTAAATGCAGAGTTAAACAATATAAAGAACAAAATAGAATTTCCTGTCTGGATTGGTATATAACATACACATTAGGATTTAAAATCAGAGGTCTTTTGTTTTGACAGGATGTAAGTTCATCTGAGCATTTACTAGAAAGCATTTAAACTAATTAAAGATACCATATATTTGAAAGCTTAGAGAAATATGTTTTTGTTAATTATTAATTTGCCTATTTCAAAATAGCATTTGTATACTCTTCTCCCATCCCCCCATCCTAAAACATCCTACCTATGGAATACTTAGATATAGAAAGGTATTACTGAATTTTGTCCCTTTTCAGATGCTTGTAAATTATACTCTCTTTTAGAGATTGGATCTTCATATTGCATAGAAGAGAATTTTATGATTAAATAAAGAATGAATGTATAACTAGTATATTTAGCATGAAGCTACTATCTATCCACTTTCCTGATTAGAACTGGAGACATAACATTGATGGAAGTGCTGGAGTTCAGGATCGATGGCCCTTTTTCTATTCTTAGGTTTCCTCTGCCCACTTGAGGATATTCTCTTGGAATGAGAGAGCAGCAGGCTTTCTGTTAAATTTCATATTAGTGAATGATTAAGGCCTAGAATGAACTGTATAGCCATTAGCCAATGTAAAGCACATCTATAGAGCATATACTAAATCCACAGATAGCTATCAATTCTTTTCTTTTCAAATGCATTTTAATTTTAATGAATCCTCTTATAAATCTGAAGAGTCTTTCCCATCTTAAGGAATCCCACTTAAACGAATGAGTATCAGACACCAGCATCTATACTTCTGGAACGTTCTTGTGCCTCCTTGACATATCCCTCATTGATTTCCACTTCTTTATCCACTCAGAATTCTAATGTTGCCAAGATTTCTAAGGCAAATAGGTTTCTTCTCAACTTTCAGTCTTTGATGCTCTTCATGGATTGTGCATGTTGTCTTTAATCTGAGAAACATTATTTTACACCTCTTATCATATATATAGAGAGATTAAACAGATGCAAAGTCTGCAGTCAGGTAAAATCCACACCTGGTATATAAACCTACAAAAGTAAATAGTAAGAAATTAGTTAATTTTTATTATGTGTCTCATATACAAAAAAATAGTTAAGAATTGGCAGGGACAGGCCCTCCCTGGTGGCGCAGCGGGTTAAAGCACAGCAATGAGAAGCTAAAGCCACTTCCGCATGAGTTCGATTCCCGCCTGCCCCAGAGGTGACCACATGGCGCAGCAGACCTCTCCTGACCCGCCCGCTGCTCCCCTCAGCAGTGTACTTCGTTGATCTGCCTGTTCTGCTCCCCACTCTGTCTCTGATGAAGCCTCTCGCCACCCCTGAGCCTCTGGCCTGTACCCCAGTTCTGTATATACAAATAAATAAATCTTTAAAAAAAAAAAAGAATTGGCAGGGACATAAGAAAACTAAATTCAGAGTGAAAATGCAATAAAATTATTTTTCCTTTATTTAAAAAAATTAGCCAACTATGTCAGTTTCAAAGTAATCCTAAAACATTGCTTTCATTGAACTAACAGATGGTATGTTATAAAACAAATTACTTCCTAAATCTTTCATGGACTAAAATGACAAAATGATATGGCTTTATTGACTTTGTTTTGAAATTCAAACAAATATATTTTAAATTAAAATTAACTATGATTTTTAAAACCTCATTCATATGAATCTCTAAGCCAATTTTTGTTCAGTCTTAAGCAGCGTCCTTTTGCCATTTTTCAAATCAATAGTCCCTCTTTTGCAAATGTACGTGTTCTGTATGTGGAGATATTTGTGGGTAGCTCCCTGTATGTGCATAAGAATATAAATTATAAATTTGGTTTTTAAGTTTCATCTTGTTAGGAATTCTATAAAATGAAGATGAAAGTTGGAAATGATTTCATTTTGATCAGAAACTATTACTAGTTATATACTAAAAGAACAATTTCGCCTTATACAATCAGGCTCTTATTGATCCCACTGTGAGGCAGAACTTGCAACTTGAACCAGATAAAATTTAGCTGGGATAGGTTTAGTTAATTTTTTTAGGCTGTCATTACAACCTTTTAAACACCCATTGAATGCTATGATTTTTTGACAGCAAGATATTAAAATACCAAAATCCTGACAATTGAGCTCTTTTACATGTGGCATACATTATCTAACTACCTTTAACAAAACAGTTTGCTTTTTGCTGGTATTTCATTTGCTTGTGTGTTTATTGCAATTATTAAAAGCTATATGAAGCATGATTTTTAATTTATGTAAAGCAAAGCACCTGGCCTATAACGTAGAAAAGGACTAAAGATTACAGTTTAATGTGGGTTGATAGGACATGCCAAATGTCTGCAGCGTTTTTGAAGAGCAGCTTTTTAAATGAGGAATGAACTTAACAGCAAGATAATGCCTGATTGACATTAAACTTTCAAATGTTTGCCTCTGCTCTTAGGACAACTAAACCTTTTGTCAAATTCTACTTACTAGTGTACCCAGGATATGAAACAGCCAACTTTTCCTGTAAACCTTGGTAACTTTCTCTGAATAATTTTAAATAGCAGGAATTATAAAATGTTAAAGGTCACCAATATTTTAAAATCTAACATACCTTTCTTAAAAATAGCTGTTAATAACCTCCGACTCACAGCATTACTCATCTACCCTTTCTCAGATTTTATTAAAAACTACAACCAGTGAGTCAGTTAGAGGGGCTTCCAAAGGATGGTAAATTTCCAGCTGAAGCACCTCCTGAAATTTCACTTAGCTCACTTTTCATTGTATTTTACAATAATCCTTTCTTCTACCATCCTTCCTGTAACCTTGGATTTTGAGGAAATTTAGCCAGAGCTCCCTAATTCTCTCTCTCTCTCTCTTTTTTAAAGCAGCTTGCTTTTTTTTTTTTAAGATTTATTTATTTATTCTTACAGAACTGGGGTACAGGTCAGAGATGCGGAGGGTGAGAGGATTCACCAGAGGCAGAGTGGGGAGCAGAACAGGCACACATGCGGAAGTGGTTTAAGCTTCTTTGTGCTGTGCTTTAACCCGCTGCGCCACCAGGGAGGGCCCACTCCCTAATTCTCTTTTAAAAAGATTTCCTTTCATGATTCAGGAAAATTTCCTATATAAATTTTTAGTGTTTTTTTTTTTTACCCTATTCTGTGACAGACAAATCTTTATTTTCATACATCTTTGTTATTACAGTATTCAAATTTAGATGAAAGTTTTCCCTCTTTATAAGCTATTTTGATATTTAAAAATGTGCTTTCTTTAGTCTTTAAATTTTAAGTTGATCTCATTCATGATTTTTCTAATTACATAACAATTATGATTTTTCAAAACCAGTTTTTCTGACTCAAAATGGATATTTTTTAAGTCAGACTGTATTCTCCTATTATAAACTTACATAGTGACCAAGCATAAATCCTAAAGTTTTCAAATTGAAAAGCATCATGTTGTCTTCTAGTTTCTCAACATTGACTATCCAAAAAACTATTGTTTTCCTATCTATAACTTAAATAAAAAGATAACTACAATAATCTATGTTTATTTTCCTCCTTTTCTCTTCTTTCCTTCTCTTCTAAATGCAGAGATAAACAATATAAACTAGAATTTCTTATCTGGATTGGTATAGCATATATCTGAAAAGGTGTGCATCTATTCTTTTTAATCAGACAAAGTGTTGTAAAGCAAAGTTATTTCAATAACGCATTTTACAGAAAAAGATTTTAAATGTTTACATGTTTCAGTGCAGTGATAAGGTGAAAAATTACATAGAGAAAATCACTAATATTTCTTTAAAAATCTTGTCATAGTATGGGCACTCCCTGGTGGCTCAGCGGGTTAAAGCACAGCACTGAGAATCTAAAGCTGCTTCCGCATGAGTTCAATTCCCGCCAGCCCCGGAGGTGACCACATGGTGTGGCAGACCTCTCCTGACCCGCCCGCTGCTCCCCTCAGCAGTGTACTTTGACCATCTGCCTGTTCTGTTGCCCACTCTGTCTCTGGTGAATCCTCTCACCGCCCCTGAGCCTCAGGCCTGTACCCCAGTTCTGTATGCACAAATAAATAAAATCTTTAAAAAAAAAAGATTTAAAAATCTTGTCATAGTCTACTTAAATGTCTTATTTATTTTATTATAGTAACATTTGTTTACAATGTTATAAATGACTTATATATAGAGAGATTCTTACCTCTTCAGATATATCTTACCACACCTCACCCACCATCTTTCATCATAATTCTCCCTTCCCTATCACTCCACATTTCCCCTCCCCCTATATTATTCTCAATTTTATAGTCACATTTAAAGGACTTTTTGTTGATTTGTTTTATTTGACCCTTTGCTATGTTTCTCTGTATTCCACATATGAGCGATACCATTGGGTATTTATCTTCCTTCTGCCTTTTTAAAAGTTTGGTTATAATAAGCTTCTATACTGTAGTTTCAACTTCTTTACAAAAGGAAGTTAATATAAGATCACAATTATCTGATACTGTGTGAAAGGATTGTTCTGGAAATTACTGATTGTTGACCATCAGTTTATTTTATTTATTAACTAGGTAGAATAAGAGAAGTTGGAATAGTTCATTAAAATTACTTGAAACAAACTCTTTAACTGGAAAAAAGTCAAGTTGTGGTCTCATGTCAGAAGATGTACAGATGTTTGGAGTGTTTTAGTTTGTAAACATTTAAGAAAGAATGCAATAACCTGTAGTATAGCTAAAGGTCTAGAAGTACAATTCAACATTATATCTGGGTTTTGTTTAATGTATAATCTTTTATTTTGATATAGAGTGGAGCAAGTATAGGTCATTGTGTTTTGGTCATATAGCTGTTTATGTTATGATTTGTTCTAAGGCCTGTGTCTGAAAGCTGGCGTTGTTAGTCACTAGTTGGTTAGTTGGGGACCTGAGTCAACTTACATAAAATTCTTCATTGCTTTTTTTTTTTAACGTAATATGGGGATATACATAGTAGTATACATCTCAGAGATATTTGCAAAGATTAAAATAAGATGTTTAAAGCCCTTAACATAATGTCTGATACCCAATCTGGACACTGGCTATATTCAGTACAATAAAACTGACTGTGTTTGAGTCCTAGTAGTTAGACTTATTTGCTGTGTGACCTTAAGTGAATTATCTAATTTCTGAGTGTCCACTTTAAAAATAACAACAACAAAAAAACATATATTTCTGAAGTTTGTTCTGATGACTGAATGAATTAATGGGTGGGTAGTCCTTGTAAGCATAAAGCATATCAGAATAAGCATCCAGCATGATGGCTGAAGGTTAGGTATGTAGATATTACTTTACTATTTCTATCTACTATTAAATCTTTTCATTTCACACTTTTGGTCAGATAGTCTCACTTCCATGCTATTGCGACAGTACTCAGTTTCGAAGACATAGTTCTGATTATTTTAGCTTGACTGTTTAGAGCTACAATCTTTGCCCATTTGCTCTTTGAAAAAAGCCTAAAGTCCCTGTATTCTGACCCTTCTCCATCTACTCACTAAGCCTCATAGTTGTAGTCTTTCTCATTTTTTCCCTTCTCCATCTACTCACTGAGCCTCATCGTTGCAGTCTTTCTCATTTTTTCCCTTCCATATCCAATCCTCTATGCTTCTGCAGACTGATCTTAGTGTTGCACAGTTCTGCTTATGTTCACTGGGTTTCCTTTTCCTGTAAAATAGGTAATTATACCTCAGGCCCCAGCTCATGTGTTACATTTTTTACGCAGTCATGGTTCGCTGGCACCATCCGAGCACCTGAACTTAATAGTATACATTCTTTCCCTCTTAAGACTGGAAGCAACTTGGGGAGATAGAATTATGTCTTTTTCATCTTTGTATCCCTGGGATATTTTACATTACTTGGCAGATAATTGAGGATTAAATTACTAGGTATATTATTTACCATTTTATTTTCAAACCAAATGAAACCTTGGCAATGTTGTCTCTAAATTTACCTCCCTTTCTTATCTTCGTAAGAAAGTGAAAATACTTGTTAAATATTTAAAGTGACCACAGTTTTCAGTTTATGTCTGTTGGATTAAACAACCTTTAAGTAACTACACCTTTGTTTCTAGGAAAAATAAAAGCTCTTTTAAAGCTACATAATTTATAATTCAATTTCATGTGCTCAACCCATAAGCTATATGTTTAATTAGTGTGAATTATATAGAGTTTGGTTAAGGACTATGCTTATTTTCCCAGAAGGATATCCTGAAAGAAAGAAGTACTTTAAATGACAAATTTAAAAGAGGATGTACTTCTATTGTATTTGGTTCAAAAGCTTGCCTTTAATCAAGTCAGTTTTTTAGCAAAACACCCACTGCCTGGTTGTTAATTAGTAATCCAGATTCAGTGGTTCATAGAAAGACCAAGCTTGAATAAATCCAGAAAGCCATGCGTACTTTTCATTTTCCCATAGGTCTTTTGCAATGTAGGATTATGGAAGTGGTATAAAGGAAAGACTCTATGTTTTAATAATGTTAACCTGAGATATTATAGATTCTTATCTGAAGTATATGGACATATGAACAGCCACAACAGTTTTCACAGTTATGTACACATCTAGGATTTGGGTTACAAAGTAATTGAAACATCTCAGGTTGTGGCATCCAGAATAAACTAGAACACTGCCAAGATCATAAGCACACTAGTCTTCATTCTTGTGAATAGTTTGCCTGTGCCAGGAATTCTCCCAAAGGGAACAGAATATACATGCTGTATTTCAGTAAGCTCTCTAGAGATGTCCTATACTACTCATAATAGGCCCGTAAGGTACATTTGTCTTTTTGCCCTCATCATTTACCCTACACTTAGTAGAGATTATGATGCCAGGAAAATTTATCTTACCTGTGATTGACTATGAACAATGTAGGATTTATAAAACTCTAGCTGATTCTGCTTAAAAGCTACTTCATCTCATGGACTATGCAATAGTTGAAGATAAAAGCACTTACTTCAAAACCCAGTTTCTATTTCTGGGTTGCTATTTGACCTTGCATATTACAATTAGGTTTGCAACTTTTGCAGGTACACAGAACATTCTTCCAACTTTTTGTAGTATGATGGCCAAAATACAAACACTCAAAAACAACCAACAGCTTGAACATTTCTAAGCTAAGGTCACATTATTTATTATCTTTAAGAGCAGAGAGTGTATGTGTTTTCCATTTATTTATAATATGTCTTTCTACATTTATATATAATATTCCTGATTTTCCTTATTTCTATAGCCATCACACAGGTGATTATTGAGAAGACTTTTGACTATTCACAAATGCTTTAAGCCAATTTTTAAAACAGATTGGGTATAAATAACAAAATCCCTAGTCTTCACTGGCTTATCTGTTTAAATGGTTATTTATCTTCTGATTGTTGTTTTTATTGCTACTGCACTAAAACATGCATTCATGTAGGTATTTTTTATTGTAGAACCATAAAAGAATATTTATTACTTAACTCTCAGGCTTAGGTCATTCCTTTCCTTCCTTCCCTACCTCTCTCTTTTCTTTCCTCCCACCGCCCCCTTCATTTGCAGACTGACTCCTATGTACAGGATACTATTCTTTGTCTGGTAATATGTGATAGACAATTCCTGTTCCCATCTAAGAAGGCTCAATGCATTGTTTTGGATTCATTGAGGAATATTTCATATTCCATTTTATCTCAATTGTTTGATTATTAATTATATTGATCTATTATTTGTGTGATGTTTGTGATTCATACATATACATTGACCTATCACAAATAAGCTTAAGCTACCTTTAAATCATCATATATTATTTAAGGCTAATGAAAGAACTTTACAAGCCATAGTCTACTAATTACTGATCACTGCTTAACAAGTAACCATGAACTTAGTGGCTTTAGACAGCACACATTTATAAGTATACATAAGGTCAGAAATGTTCAGAGGTTTCTGTGCCCAGCTTATCACAACTCTAAAATCAAAGTATTAGCCAGGCTGTAATTTACTTTCATGCTCTGGGAAAAAAATTCCCTTTCCTGCTTATTCAGGCTATTGGCAGAATTTGGTTCTATGCAATGATTAGCACAGAGGTTCCTGTTTTCCCTCCTGAAGGTTAGCTTGGAACCCTTCTGTATCCAGAAACCTCTCACTTCTTTTGCTACTGGACTGCCTCCATTTTGTAGACAGGTATGGTGCAGCTAATACTTCTCAAACTTCAGATTATTTTTACTTCCTTTTCTGAGAAAAACTTGGAAAACTTCTACTATTAGAGAATAGTCCCACTCAGATACTCTCCCTATTTTTTTTTTTAAGATTTATTTATGCATACAGAACTGGGAGATAGGCTAGAGTTGCAGGGGTTGTGAGTGGATTCACCAGAGACAGAGTGGGGAGCAGAATAGGCCAACTTACAAAGTACATTGCTGAGGGGAGCAATGGGTGGGTCAGGAGAGGTCTGCTGTGCCATGTGGGTTGCCCATCTGGGGTGGGCGGGATCGAACTCATGCTCAAGTGGTTTTAGCTTTTTAGTGCTTTGCTTTAATCCACTGTGCCACCAGGGAGGGCCCACTCCCCCTATTTTAAGATCAATGGATTAATTGCATATTTACATCTATGAGACAACTTTTGCCTTATAATTTAATCATGGTGTGATATTATTTTCATAATTGTATTCTGGAATTAGGTAGAAATTTTATAATTTTGCCTACCATGACTTCTAATTCTTATTTATTGTGCTATAGTTGTCACACTTTTTACTTCTATATATGACATAATTTTCCAAACACATTGTTATTTGTTTTGATTTAAACAGCTAAACAGCTGATTATCACTTATGAACATTTACAAGTGAAAGAAAATTTAGATTTACTTACATACTTATAGTTTCTGGTGCTTCTTACTCTTTTGTGTAGTTCTGATTGTTCATCTGGCATTATTTTCCTTTAACTTGAAGAATTTCTCTTAACAATTCTTGACGTACAGGTCTGTTGGCAACAAATTCATTCTATTTTTATTTGTCTGAAAATGTCTTCATTTCACCTTTATCTTTTGAAAATATTTTTGCAGAAATAGACATCTATGTTGACATTTATGGTCTTTATAAATGCTTTAACTTTGTCATTCCAGTGACTTAACTGTACACTGTTTTAGATGAGAAGTAAATGGTAATTCTTATTTTCCTTTTTAGGTAATTTAATTTGCCAACTTTTAATCTACTTTTAAGATTTTCTTGTCATAGCTGTTTTTGTTTTTGTTTTTTTTTAATTTGTGAGAGCTTTTGTAATGTTTTATTTTTGTTTGTTTTGCTTGGATTTCATTGAGCTCCTTGGGCCTGTGCATTTAGTTTTCATTAAATTTGGAAGCTTTTCAAAGATTCTTCAAATCCTTTCTTTCTGCCCCTTTTTCTTATTTCTGTTCTATAATTTCTGTGTGCTAGGTGAAATAGAGACTATTCTATTTTGCAGTGTTTTTTTTTTCCCCCCACTCTCTATTCTGCTCTGAGTTTCCACACAGGTATGTTCCATTTCTCTGTATTTTCTTTTGTAATGTCCAGTCAAAAAGTAGAGCCAGAAATATTTAATTTTTTATTTATGGTGTTGATATTTTCTTTATATATATATATATATGCTGTGGGAAGCTTTTTAGTTTGTTGTCTCAATTGTTTATTTTCTCTTTTGTTTTCTTTGTTGTTGGATTGGTTTCGACTGTGATTTTTTTCTATGTATTTTATGGTTTCAGGCCTTACAGCCAGGTCTTTTTTATCCATTTGAGTAGATTTGTGTGTGTGTGTATGTGTGTGTGGTGTAAGATATTAAGTTAGCTTCATTCTTATTTTTTTTAAAGATTTATTTATTCATACGGAATTGGGGTACAGGCCAGAGATGCGGAGGATGAGAGGATTCACCAGGGACAGAGTCAGGAGAAAAACAGGCAGATCAACTAAGTACACTGCTGAGGGGAGCAGCGGGCGGGTCAGGGGAAGTCTGCGTGCCATGTGGATCTCCTCCTGGGCAGGCGGAGATCGAACTCATGCGGAAGTGGCTTAAGCTTCTTAGTGCAGTGCTTTAACCCACTGTGCCACCAGGGAGTGCCAGCTTCATTCTTTTATACATGTCTGTTCAGTTAGCACCATTTATTGAAGAAGAATTCCTTGCTGCATGTATGTTCCTTAAATTCTTTGCTGTATATTAGCTGGCCATAAAGATGTGGGCTTATTTCTGGGTTTTCCTAAATTCCATTGATCTTTTTATCCATTTTTATACCAGTAGGGGTTTTCATATATAGAATTGCCATTTCATTCTTCATAAATTTCCTTTCTCTCTTGAGGGTATTTCATCCATTTATTTATATGTCCATGTTTTTCTTTAATTGAAATATGCATGCTATCATTGTTTTTCTAGCTACAACTGTATCATGGTTTTATGACCTATTTTACTGTATTTTTTTTTGCCCAGTAATATTAATTTTGTGCTGTACATTTTTGAGAGCACAGTCATTATTTTTTAGATTTTCTGCTTTACTAGAATGTTGAATTTTGATCTGGCAGCAAGTTCCTAGTTGATAAGGTCTATGTTGTAAAGACATGTTTGAGCAGGTTTAGAAGGGTCTTTAAGTTGGAGCTCCATTGTACTATTTTTAATGTATGGTCATTCTGAAATCTTAGTTGAATTCATATGGAGTTCAGTGAAGTTGCTTATTTTAGATAATCAAAACTTCAGTATCTCTCCACACTGCATGATCTCTGAATGTCTCATTCAGTATTTATAGTTCTAAGTAGTTATCCCCCAACCATACCTCATAGAATCTTATCTTAAATATATGAAGGTTAGTTTCACCCCCCAGACCAAAATGATCATATTTGTAATTATCTGAAGATCTATCTTTAAGGAATTTTGTTTTTCACCACCGTTTTAGCCCAAGATTTTCCATTGCCACTGCCCTTAACTCTGATCTTATTCAGCAAGAATATTACTTTTTTGTTCTGGTCAATTTCTGTGCTGCAGTTTGGTGCTCATTTCATATGCATCCTTTCTCTTAAGGATGAGATCTAGGATGTTTGTTGTCTAGATTGTTTAATTAGTTGATTCACATATTCATAACCTTTCAAAATACAGTGGTAATCCTTATGCCAATTGTTATATCATGGCTGGAATTGGAATCAGTCATATTTAAAATTCAAACATATGTCAATACCTATTTGATAAAAATATAATTTAGATATTAATTTCACTTAATAGCTACTCAACTTTCTGTGTGTTCAAGTGATTCTTTTCCTGAGATAGATGTTTCTGAATATTATCAGCTAGCTCTATGTGTTCAGGAGGTTATAGCATTTTCAAATTGTTTTATTTACAGCCAAATTTAGATTTATTTTCCTTCAAGGAATTGTATTTCAGAATTGTGCTCCTGACTTGTTTTCTCTTTGGATGTTAATTTCAGGATTTAGATTTTGGTTTCATAACAATATCCTAAAAATGTTTCATTTTACTGCTCATCCATTTTATCCTATGAGACTTTTCAATCTCTAAAATTATCCATAGTTGTCCTTTAGTATTTTTTTTATTGCTAATGGCTAAAGTGAACCTAATTGTTGAATGACAAAGTTTTGTTACCTATGGGTATTTTTCTACCAATTGTTTAGGGCACCCAGTGACTGTTATACTGTATTTGTATTCCCTAATGTATTAATTAGCCAGGTCCTTTTGGTGAAAGTGGTGTACCTAGTAATTCTCATGATTTTTTTTTCTGTTTGTTTTGTCTTTTGGTAAGAGCCTCCAATTGTAGTTAATCACTTACATCTGTCTTTTGCTTCAAAAATAGAATGGCCATTCTTTCCATTAAGGTGGATGTTTTGGCTATGGACAGTTTGTTATGGCTACAAATACACAGCAAAGAGTTTATTCCCCCAATTTAGCCAGACCTATGAATGTCTTATGTGTGCCCCAAAACTTGTATAATAAAGAATGACACTCAGTGTTCTAATTTTATTTCCAAACTTCCCTCCTATTTTGAAAATATTTTCCCTTATGTGTTGTTATTTGTACAGTGAGAAAACCCTTATTTCTGGCTTTGTGATTGAGTCTTTAATTGTTACTAACTCATATATTCTAAGGGGTGGCTATTTTTCAGGAGATAAACTTTAAAAACTCCCTTCCCCACCAACCAAAAATAATTCAGCTGATTGAAGATCAGAATTACTATTTTCCCAACTATTATTTTTGATTTTTAACATTATTATAATTTATATTCTTTTTGCTTTATTTTCTATTTAAAAAATATTTTATTATGAATACAAGAGCTGAGGTGTAGTCCAGAGGGGCAGGGCAGGGGGGGTGAAGGTGAGAGGTTTTGCCAGGATTTAGTGGGGAGCACAAAAGGCAGATGTACTGAAATACACTGAAGGGAACAGTGGGTGAGACAGGAGAGATCTGCTGCACCATGTGATCAGCTCCTTGGCTGGGATGGAATTTGGGGATGGAATTCATGTTGCAGTGGTTGCCTATAGCATCATAGTGCTGAGACTTAACCCCTTGTGCCACCAGGGAGTCCCACTTTTTGGATTAGCTGATAATATCTTAGTAAATTGGGCAGTCTTCTCTATAGTGGATTTTGTTATTTTACTCCACTGTATTTTCTATAATAGTAGCCAGTTATATCTTTAAATAGCTATAGGGTGTTCTCATTTTTTCATTCAATAAACTTTTTTTTTTTTTAAAGATTTATTTATTTGTGCATACAGAACTGGGGTACAGGCCAGAGGCTCAGGGGCAGCGAGAGGCTTCACCAGAGACAGAGTGGGGAGCAGAACAGGCAGATCTACGAAGTACACTGCTAAGGGGAGCAGCGGGCGGGTCAGGAGAGGTCTGCCGCGCCATGTGGTCACCTCCGGGGCAGGCGGGAATCAAACTCATGCGGAAGTGGCTTTAGCTTCTTAGTGTTGTGCTTTAACCAGCTGCATGACCAGGGATGGCCTCAATAAACTTTTATAAAGAAGCTGAGTGATGTTTCTAAACTTTAGTGACTTCTATTTTTTCTTTCCTTCTATACAAAATGGACCTCTCTGCTTCTTTTTTTTAAATATAGGTAGTGAAATATACTAATAAAAGTAAAAATTATAGGTAGGCAGCTGCATAGTGATCCATCAATTTCTTTGTTCAGAGAATGTCTGACTCACTTTTTGAATCTCCTACTGTTTACATGTCATAGTAAGTATTTGCAACTTGTGACTGTAAGAAATATCATATTTGTTTTTTTCCTAAACCAAACACATTTTCTGTTGAGCTCTTCTTTTTTTGTCATACTCAATCATTTTTAGGACTGTCTTCCTCCACTCTTTCAGACATACTAAGATTCCTTGGGCCTTAAGCAGATAGAAACATCTGGGCTGTGAGTTGGTGTCCAGTTGACTTGATGAACTTGGTGTCACATGTGTCTGAAACCTTGAAGATGTGTAGTATTTTGTGCCAGACTTGGGCTCTAGGAATCATTTTCATCTTTCATGACCATAGTGTTTTTGTGCTTGCCAGCAGGCCCCCATCAATTACTCAATCAGAGGTGCACTTATTTTTCTGGGGTCCTTGTCTGGCAGCGGTCTCTGTATCTATCCTCAGGGGTGGGTAAGTCATCACTTCTAAGTCTTTAGATCTTTTCCATTAGGAGTCTAAAAAAACAGAAGCACACAGATATGATGCAACCTAAGTGAATTCATCTAAGATTTTTCAAATGAATAATATGATCTCAATAGACCTATTGAGATATATAATGTTTTATTTTAAATTGTGTGGATGGTTAGATGATTTTAAACTTTCAGTGGTCAGAATCTCCAAAGGTCTTCATCCAGCCCTAGTACTAGGGAAAAATCACCACTACTCTATTCCCAATTCCTGCAGTGAGCTCAAAACCCTAGCTCACCCTTTAATCACCAGGGTCCCAGCCCTTCCCTGTGTTCTGGGGAGCTCTACAATGCAGGCTTCTCTTTTCTGAAGGGCCACATGGAGAATGAGAACAAAAAACATGTCAACTTTCTTGAAATTAATTTGCTGTTAAATGCTTATATCTTTTTCATGATTTATTTTCTTGGAAATTTTGATACTTTTCCAACTTGTATTATGAGCTACTTTGATACTTCCTTAAGTACATTAGCAGTCACATATTTTCATGTAATTTAAAAACTCAAGTGAGGGTTAATAAATGTTTTAATTTATTGCAATCTTAAAAGATCTATGAAAATTGCTATTTATTATTGCCTTAAATTCATGAGAATTTTTACATGCAAAAATGTTTCAAAGCTAATTATAGTTTAGTCATTTTAACCCATAATGTACCTTAATTCCATTTATTTTAAATATAAATATGGTACAATGAATAAGAGTAGTTAAATTACTTATTACCTTGCCTGACCATTTTTCATAATTTATATTAATATTTAGATACTAACCTTTTGGGGAGAATGTTAATAATAGTTTATTGGCCGAAGGCTGTAAAGAATGAATATACTTAACATGCTAACATTTATTCAGATGCACCATGATTTCACTGTTTTTAAAAAAATGCTTCTGAAGTCAAACAAAGAATTAACTCTAAACACTGACTACAGAACTGAAACTATTAGAGGGGGAGGAGGACAAGGGTACAGGACAGCATGGGGAGGGAACACAATAGTGGTGGGTACATCGGTGATAACAACACCTGAGGGAGGAAATCCTGCATTTCTAAAGTACTAGAAACTATCTAAACAAATGCTAACTCAATAAAATAAATGAAATCTGACATGAAAAAAAGGGGAAAAATGAACAAACACAGCTCACTTCTTCTTAAAAGTGTTATTTATGAAGTTGTTTTGCTATAACTCAGTCTAATTAATAATGCAATAATTTTAATATAGTAATTATATATTAATACTATATAACACTATTTTCAGATAAATTACAGCTTACTCTGTCATTTTATGTTGACTTGCAGAAGGAAAAATACCAATATTCATTGAATGTCTTGGAAATGCTTAATTAGGAAGAGAGCATTTAAGTAAATTTTCTATCCCACAGATGGTCTATATATTCAGTCCAATATGGTAGCCAACTAGCCATATGTGGCTATTTAAATATCTAAAAATGTTTATGTGGAAACATGGGGATAGATATGAGTTTTTGATGGGCTTTGTTTTAGTGGCAATATAAATTTTCCAAAGAGTCATTTTTTTCCTGAGCAACTTGCTCCAGAGCAAGTTCTAGAGCACTAATCAAAATTTTGTTTGCCATTTTGTACACAGACTTCATTACAATTAGCTTTTAAAAACCTATAAAATGGAGGCAGTCTTCAAACTAAGACCAGTGTAATTTGAGGATGTGTTTGCCACCTTTGAGTGCTTAAACTCATCTGTATAACCATTTCTGGAACATTCTAGATAAGTAATCTAACTAGACTCATGGGAACTTCAGAGGTAATTTCAAAATGTAAACTCTCATTTTCACATCTTACAGTGAGTGTTTTGCCCAATAAGGTAAAAATTCTCAGTAGAAGATCGACATTATACTCATTATTTAGTATACGGTGTCTTCTGGGACTATTTTCCAATTTCGTGCTTGAGGTTGGTACAGAGTCTTTCCCCTACCTGATTTTATTGTGAGAGAATTGTCAGACTGCTTTTGATTTCATAACTATTCAAAATTATGTAACTCCATATATTCATGCACTATGCAGTAAAGAGAAAGGAAAAAAATAGAACCACTTAAAAATCCAATTAGTAGTATGTTAAATTTGAAAGCAGTTTTGTTGAGAGAATTTCTAAGTATATCTTAGTATATAACTTTTTATATTTATGATAAATTGTTAAAAAAGGAAAACAGACAAACCCCAGCATATTTATATGTAACATTATTCCTTTTTAATAAAATGTGTATTGCATAGAAAATAGGCTATAGAATATATTCCAAAGTGATTGTAATAGCTATCTTTTAGTGGTGGGGTCATGAATGATTAAAATTTCTTTTTATTATCTGCTTTCTTTTTCATTTATTTTATAAATATGAGTTTATTTTATGTTAGTAAGCAAGAAAAAATATTTCAATATAAAATTCATTTATCCAGAAGTGAATAAATATTGTACTTTAGCTAATAATACATTTTTAAACTAACTTAAGAACAGAAAGCATTTGTTAGATTTTAGAGAATAACTAGCCTATAACAAACAAAAGTTTTGTTAAAAATATTTATCGATATCTGATTAATAATTTCTAAAAATACCTTAGGAAGGTTAATATTCTCAAGCAACATCAATGAAATTAACCAAATTAAAAATTAATTTTGTTTCCTTGTTAATCTTTTAGCATTAAAAACAAAATCCTAATACATAGTATTAAAGACCTCCCTACACTCTCATTATCTTTCAAATCCAAATCACTCTAATTATCTACTTTCCTCTTTAGCTTAGTATACATTCATGTTCTATGGAAAATGTATTTAATTTATCATAAGAATACATATCCATTGATTATATATTTTATACATTTTCACTCATGAATCAAACCATTATATAATTTGAATATATGGCATTTAGCCTTGGTGATTGTGCTGTTTTATAAAGTTTTCAAGGCCTAGACTCTATGAGAAATGTATTTTAATTCCACTCAGATTTTTTTTTTTAAAGATTTATTTATTTATTCATACAGAACTGGGGTACAGGCCAGAGATGTGGAGGGTGAGAGGATTCACCAGAGACAGAGTGGGGAGCAGAACAGGCAGATCAACGAAGTACACTGCTGAGGGGAGCAGTGGGCGGGTCAGGAGAGGTCTGCCACGCCATGTGGTCACCTCCGGGGCAGGCGGGGATCGAACTCATGCGAAAGTGGCTTAAGCTTCTTAGTGCAGTGCTTTAACCCGCTGCGCCACCAGGGAGGGCCCTCCACTCAGATTTTAATGTAACACAGTAGGCCCTGAACAAGCACTTGCTGGTGTAGTGATTACCCAGTTCTCCAACTCCAAAGTACAGGATAGTTAGATTGGAGGAACTGTTTTTGTTTCACCTGGTATTCTTTCCATTGAGTCTGAGCTTTGCCACAATATCAATTAACATAGATCCACTTAATTGTGGAGTAGGATCATTCCTTACCTAAAACATAGAATGAAGTGAACTGCACAGAATGATCTTTGGTTTTAGGGTGAATACAGACAACTAAGCAAAATGCGATAACTGCTGTGATGGGGAGTTGGAGGGGTAGATAGTGCACGTATAAAAGAGATGAAACCCTCCTTTTCCCCCCAAATCTTTTTGATATGGTCCTCTCTGTTTTGCATCCAGTTACTTATTTTCTTCTTCCACCTTTTCTTTCTAGTTTTATTAGTGCAAGTTTCAATAGGGTAGGAAGGAAAGAGTAGGTCAGGAAAGGAAAAATATAAAATTGGACAGAAAATGAAGGCAGTTGAGTGATGACTCTGAGAGGTAATCTGGGGTGATTTCTGATCACACTAAAAGGGAATTAGAGTTCTATGAGAAAAGGGAAAGATTCTTCTTTCTTTCTCTTCATCTCAAGTCTAGAAAATCAAAACCTCCCTGGAAACAAGGAAAGTAGGAGGCTCAATTTGTCATCATTTTCATGGAAGAGTCATGTACATGCTTCTTGTCTCTTATAGCTTTTCTGCTTTTTTATTTTCAATAACTGTTGTGATCGAGTCTTTCCTATCTTTGTTGTCACTTTCCAAATCGGCCTTTTTACATCAAGTATAGATTCTCTGACAAGGGGTTATTTATTGATTGCATAGATTTTCTGTCTCTTGCTCCTCAGGTTTGTAGTTGTGCTTTATTTTCCCTTTTCTTCCTCCTTTGTTAGCTTGCTTACTTTAATCCTTTCTATCTTCTTGTAAGGAAAAAAAAATCTATTTCAGCTTACATTTTTGTTCCAAACATTTTTTTTTTTCTAAAGATTTATTTATTTGTGCATACAGAACTGGGGTACAGGCCAGAGGTTCAGGGGCGGCGAGAGGCTTCACCAGAGACAGAGTGGAGAACAGAACAGGCAGATGGACGAAGTACACTGCTGAGGGGAGCAGCAGGCGGGTCAGGAGAGGTCTGCCACGCCATGTGGTCACCTCCGGGGCAGGCGGGAATCGAACTCCTGCGGAAGCGGCTTTAGATTCTCAGTGCTGTGCTTTAACCCGCTGCGCCACCAGGGAGGGCCTGTTCCAAACATTTTTGAGCAGCTTTCTACTTCCAATCTGTTTTATTCTGTGATAAAATTCATGTACTGCATACATGGGAAAATGCAGACATATGAAGTAAATAGTAGTCTTTATTTTTTAATTTTTTTTAAAGATTTATTTATTTATTCATACAGAACTGGGGTACAGGCCAGAGATGCAGAGGGTGAGAGGATTCACCAGGGACAGAATGGGGAGCAGAAGAGGCAGATCGATGAAGTACACTGCTGAGGGGAGCAGCAGGCAGGTCAGGAGAGGTCTGCCACGCCATGTGGTCACCTCCGGGGCAGGCGGGAATCGAACTCATGCGGAAGCGGCTTTAGATTCTCAGTGCTGTGCTTTAACCCGCTGCGCCATCAGGGAGGGCCAGTAGTCTTTATTTTTAAGTCATGAAAATCATCTGTTTTAGACTTCTGCTGGAATATGCTAAGGTTAGTAAGAAATAAATGTGTCTTTATTTGCAGTAACATTGGTATATATTACTGTATATGAATCATAGGAAATGTTCACACTGTCTCAGATGTATATCACTGTACCCCACTCATACCAAAGCACCTACAGCCATTTATCATATATCATTGGGCCTCTTTCCTATTCTGTTCACACCTCCACCTACCCTTGCTAGTGGCCTCAATTTTGTAATCATTTCTAGGCTTTGATTTGGCTTAGTTCTTTCTGTTCCTTTTACCCCCTCTATATTCCATATATGGGTTAAATAATCTCATTTTGCCCTTTTCATTCTGGCTTATTTCACTTAGCATAAGGGCATCTGTGTTGTTACAAATGAGAGGTGTTTATCTTTTATTTTATTTTAGATAGAGCTGAGTAGCTGTATATATACTACATCTTCTTAACTCATCTGTCATTGGACACTTAGGTTATTTCTGTAACTAGGCTATTGTAACTAATGATATAATGAATAGGAGTGCATATAGCTTCAAAATTAGTGATTTTTCATTATTTGGCTAAATGCCAAGGAATGGAATTATTGGATCATGTGGTTATGCCTATTTTTTTTTTTTAAAGATTTATTTATTTGTGCATACAGACCTGGGATACAGGCCAGAGGCACAGGGGTCGTGAGAGGATTCACCAGAGAGAGTGGGGAGCAGAACAGGCAGATCGACAAAGTACACTGCTGAGGGAAGCAGTGGGCGGGTCAGGAAAGGTCTGCCGCCATGTGGTCACCTCCGGGGCAGCTGGGATCGAATTCATGCAGAAGTGGCTTTCGATTCTTAGTGCTGTGCTTTAACCCACTGTGCCACCATGGTGGGCCAGTTATGTCTATTTTTAACATGTTATTTTATGTTGAAGGATATTAAGGTAATGAAGGCCTCATGCAATGGAGACTGAATAATAATAATCCTAAGAGACCTATCATTTAAATAGTATTGAAATTAATTCAAATGAGAAGGGCATTTTTTTGGAATGTACCTCATACTTTCCTTCTTTACTAGATAACTTTCACAATTGTCTCAAGACACAATAGCTTTGGATGTGTAGGATTTCTATAATTATTCTTCTCCATCTTTTTTTCTTGTAGATTCCAAGCTAGTTGTTCTATAACAAATGGTTTCGATACATGGAAATTCTACGTCACTAGATCACCTAGTCAAAAAATGACATTAGTTAATAGTTGTTTGCTGACTCATTAATAGTGATGGTTCCTCAGGCCATATTCCCAGCCTTAATAAATTCCTTGATGACTGAGAATCATACCTGTTTTTATTCAAAGTTGTATCTTCAGTGTTTAGTCAAGTGAGTGCATACCATAAGGACTATGTTTACAAAACAAATAACTGTAATGTTAACAGGTATGTTGAAAGCTTTTATGTAGTATACAGTAAGTGAAAGAAGTATAAGACCAGGTATTTGAGAATACTTGAGAAATCATCCTAGGTTTGCTTTTTAGTATAATAATAATAATGCCAATAGAAATGATGATGAAAATATTTATATTGATGATAGCATTTCACATTTATGTCACAATAATTAATCAATCCAGGACTGAAAGCTTTACATGCATTGTCTTGTCTTATTATTCACAGAACTCTATGAGTCAGAGTAAGATCTATGGACAGCCTATCTTAAAAGTGAAGAAAGGGAATCTTAAAGTATTTAAATTACTTGCCTAAAATCATATAACCAGTGAGTGGTAGAACTCTGAACATGCTTACTCAGCTAGAAAAATTATATCACTAGAACTGAAAGCCTAAAACTTAGCAATCAACTTTAATTTATCTGTACTTTTCATGGCTTTCTCTAACTTTGTGGTTAGTTTCATCCTCAGACTAGCTTTCATCATAGTAAAAGGACTATCGGCATCCTCATAGGCTTGTACATCTCCTTAGTCACTTGCAACTATTTGAGAGAACTTCTTCTGGAAGTAAAGAAGTTTCTTTTCAGTAATTCTCCATAAATATCTCTTTTCCTCTAATTGGGTCATTTGTCCAGTCCTGACTATGGGGAGAGATTTAATCAAGCTCAAGCTAGAGATCCACTTAGGTTCTTTTAAGTTCCAATTGAAGGCTGGGAAGGTAATTAATTATACAATGCATTTATAGATATAACATCTTGCGATAAAAGTTTTATTCAATGAAAAATTAGACAGAGGGTCTCCCCACAGTAGAACACTGTGATTTTATGAAAATGTTTCATTTATTTAGTTTTCAACACTAATGTGTTTTATTCCTCCCCACCCCAGCTTTTTTGAGATTCAATGGATACATAGTATTATTTAAATTTAAGGTCTATAACATGTTAATCTGATATACATTTGAAACGATTAACACAGAAACATTAGCCCCTGCATCACTTCAGACTGTTGTCATTTCTTGTTTGTGAAAAGTACTTTTATGATTTACTCTTAGCAATTTCAAGTATATAAATGTAATTGTTAACTATAATCACTATACTGAACATTCAATAAAAATTGAATCTCATTTAGTTAAAGAAGTTTTAGCAGGCAGTATGTGGGGCAGCCTTTGCCCCTAAACCTCATCCTCTAAATGGGTTCTGCCATCTGCTGCGTAAAGACAAAAAAGCATACTCTTAGTACATAATACCTCAACAGAGAAGAACTTTAATGCAATCAGTGTGCAGTAGAGAGAAGAAAATATATAGTCAAAATAGTTTTCAATTAAACACCTTAAGTTGCCCATCCCCTCACAGGAAAATGCTCAATCAAATAGGATTGTCCCAAAGCAGGGACACTGAGGTCTGAATTGACACAAGTCTAAGGCACCTTCTGTCAGGAAACCAGAGTAAGGGGCAAGGCAAGTCTGAAAGAAAAATAACAAAATCAAAATACAAGTCAAGGTAAAGGCTGCCATTGTCAGACTCCTCACCAGTCTCTCACTTTCATCTCTTTCAAGAGTCCCCTTCCATATCTCCCAAGTCCCTTGTACAAGTCCAGGGTCAAGGAACAAGCATGGCTTCTTCTTTACACGGCTCTCTGCTCCACATACCTCCTGCTGATCTTCTAGTCTTCTCCCTTGTCCAAGTCCTTTCCAGGACAGGGCAGGGAACCTGGAACCTCCTCTTTTTGTGGCGATCACACTGTTACAGAAAGACATTGTATGGGGTTGAATAATGCTCCCCTCCCTCAACTTATGGCTACCCAGAAACTAAGGATTAGGAAATAAAGTCTTGGCAGATACAACCTCTTAAGCTAAGATGAGGTCATAACATTTATAACTGATATTTATATACAGGAAAAGTATCATTGCCTGGATGTTTGCATGCCTCTTCCCCACTCCAAATTCATGTATTAAAAACTTAATGCTCGGGCCCTCCCTGGTGGTGCAGCGGTTTAAAGCACAGCACTAAGAAGCTTAAGCCACTTACTCATGAGTTCGATTCCCGCCTGCCCCGGAGGAGACCACATGGCGTGGCAGACCTCCTGGCCCGCCCGCTGCTCCCCTCAGCAGTGTACTTTGTCAGTCTGCCTGTTCTGCTTCCCACTCTGTCTCTGGTGGGGCCTCTCACCCTCCGCAACTCTGGCCTGTACCCCAGTTCTGTATGAATAGATAAATAAATTTAAAAAGAAAAAAAAAAACAACTTAATGCTCAATTTGTGCTTAGGAAACAAGTGTGGAAGCCTACTGAAGAGGATCAGTGACCTTATAGTACAGAATTTAAAGACTTCCATGGCCCTTTTTACCATGTGAGAATATAATGAGAAGTTTGAAACCTTGAAATGAGCCTTCACTTGAATAGACCAGCACCCTGACCTCAGACTTCCAGCCTCAGAATTGTAAGGAGCAACTGTCAGTTGTTCATAAACTATCTTGGCCTGGTATTTTGCTAGAGCAGTCTGAGTAGGTTAAGCCACCATATGAACACACAGATGGACAAAGACACACAGAGGGAAGAAGACAGTGTGAAGATAGAGCCAAAAACCTAGACATTGGAGATAACAGAAGCTGCAAGAGTCAAGAAAGAAACTCCCTTTAGAGCCTGCAAAGGGTCAATATCTCCATTTCAGAAATCTAGCCTTAAGAACTGTGAAATAATTAATTTTTGTTGTTTTAAGCAATCCACTTAGCATTGCTTTGTTAAATAGCTCCAGAAAACTAATATAGCCATCATAGACAGACAGATGAGACAGATAATACAATAAACTAATATAGCCATCATAGACAGACAGATGAGACAGATGATACAATAGGGATATATGTGTGTGTGTGTGTGTGTGTGTACACACAATCTAAAACTGACAAGACACTAATATTCAGAATGTCCAAGGTCCTCTATCAAATTAAAAAAATAATAATAATAAATTAAATTCCAGAAGAAAAAAGAGCAGATACAAGAACAGCAGCATACAGAATGGAAACAAAAAAAGCAATACTCAAAATTATTAGTGGTCAAAAATTTAGAATAACATATTATCTGTTACCAGGTAAGGTAAGATACTACCTGGCAATAATTAACAAAAACAGATGTGTTAACTTTTGATCAATATATGAGGATATAAAGACCCTGATGTTCCACTGAAGGGAGAGTAAACTAGGAAAGTTATTCAGAGAGCAAAGTGGCAATAGTTTACCCAAATTGCATGCATTTGACCCATCAACTCTGTTCCTGAAGATATAGCCAAAAAAAAAAAAAAAACTTTCATAACTACATAAGGGAACAAATGTAATCATCACATGGTAATTGCAACACTATTATTATTGTTGGTGGGAGATAGAAGCAAACTATATGCCTACCACTTTATATATTATTATATCAGTAGGTAAAATGTGGCATTTGTATATCAATGGTTATCATAAAGCAATTAAAGCCTGAGAATTTGAAGTACATATAGAACAATGAATGGCCTTAGAAATTTGCCTGTGTGTTGGGAGGGAAAGATCAGAATGACACATATTACTTAATACTACTTATGTAACTAAACATCTTTGTTTACTAACCACCTTATTTTATAGTAACACACACAACACAATGGTCATGTATTAGAATGGTGAATATAGCGATTAAAATGGAATAGAATAAATAAGACAGGGTCTGACACGGATCAAAGGTAATGTGTAATAAAATAAGATGCAAGTTTAATTTAAACCTGCTCACTTGAGAACTAAAGATAAAAGTTTGATTGACAAAGAAAATTATAGGGATTTTTTTGCCATGATTCATTTTTTTTCAAAAGATATAATTTGGAACTGAGCTAGTGTATAATAAAAGGCAATATACATCATTACCTTATTCTAGATTTGAATAACTTTCCTGGTTTTCCATTGATTTCAGCCTCTTTTATTGACTTTACTTTCTGTCACTCATCTGTCTCCCTTATTTCTTGCTCTACAAGCTTTTCTTGAGAATTTATATTGTTTGTGTCTTCATCAACTGCATCTTTCTCTAGTTTCTTTTTCCATCACTGTCTATTCCTGTCTGTATTTCCTATCGGTGCTCTAAGCTCAGAAGGCCTGACATTAAACCCATCTTCCCTCTTTTTTTTCCCCCTGTAAACTTGATTTTTAAAAATGATATTACTATACTAGTAATATCTCATGCTAATTTGAAAACATTGTGGTCTCCTCTCTGTTCTCCATTTCACATATCTATTTTTGGAAATATTACTAAACCCAGCTTCTATTTGTCTCTCTACAGTACCAGAAAGACATTAAAGGGGTTTAAGCACCAAAATAATTAGGTAAGGCAGCTTTGAAAATGATCTCCACTCATGCAGTCACAGGAGTTTCTAAAGCATTGCAAATGTAGAGACAAGTTGAAGGCTATTGATCAAGATGAAGAAAGAGATCATGGATTTAGAGCAATGTATGTGGCAGTTGGGATGGAGGGAAATGAATTACTTTTGTAGATATTTTGATAGGTGAATAGGATTTGGTGATAGACTTTATGTAAGTGGTTGGGAGAATGGGATTGCTGTGAAGGGTTTCTTTCATCAGCAACTTGTTGGAAATTTGTGAAATTTATGAAGAGAGAATAGGGAGGGAGAACTTATTTTCTTGGGGGAAAGATTATGACTACCACTACAGATATATTGGAGAAACTTTGGTTTTTAAGTAGAGGTGTTTAGAAATAAATGGCATAAATGGACCCAATTGATTTAATTGAGGTCTGGGCTGTTAAAAGTTTGAAAGTGTTTTGGATAGTGATACAATTGATGCCATCAGGATGGAGTATGAGTGGATGTGTCTTCCCATGAAGGAGTTCAATGTAGGGAAGACAGGCTAAGGCAGATCTTGTATAACATTCACATTTAATAGTTGGTAGAGGAGAAGAGCCAGAATGAGAAAAGAGAGAAGATATGAGACATGCACCGAAGGGGGCCCTCCCTGGTGGTGCAACATTTTAAAGCATAACACTATGAAGCTATCACAGCCACTATAGCACCAGTTCTATTCCCCGCAAGGGAGGTGACCCACATGGCGTGGCAGACCTCGCCTGGCTCACCCACTGCTCCCCTCAGCAGTGGGTTTGGATGCATCTGCCTGTTCTACTCTCTGGTGAATCCTCTCACCTCCAGCAACTCTGGTCTGTACCCCAGTTCTGTATGCATAAATAAATAAAACTTAAAAAAAAATGCACCAAAGGGCAAATCTGGGGAAAAAAAAACAGTATTTCATATCTGTGAGCAAATCCAAGAGTGTCAAATGTTACTAAGGGTTGAAGTCTGTTCAATTTGAGGATTGAGCTTATTTGGGTGAAATGGGGTGGGGCTGTTTGAATTCAAGACAAAGGAGAGGTGAGAAAATAGTGGCAACAAGTTTAGACAATATTCTACAGAAGCTTGGATAAGGAGGTGTTAAAAGATAATAGTTGAAAGGTTATATGAAATCCAGGAATTTTTTGCTTCACTTTTGAGTATTCTTCGGCTGGACTTTATCTTTCTGCACTGCGGGATATTACCTGCTATGTGTCAGATGCTGGCAGCAGATTTTCATCCCTTTGAAAGAGGACTTGTGTCTTATTGATTTTATTATTCTTACTGCTAAGCACTGAAGCAGGCCCATTATATTCAGTCAATAAATATTAATGAGTAAAATGAGCTTTGACTCCTAACCAAATCCAATTAGTGATCAGCTAATCATTTTTGCAACAAGTTTCTAATTTGAATGAAAACAAGTAGGACACAGTGGTTATTGTGACATTAAATTAGCTGATATCACAGTTAGTTTAAAATGAAATGTACTTCTCATAAGGCACTAAATATGAAGGGCTTTCTTTATTAAAATAGCAGTCGAGTCCCTCTTTTCACTTTCTAAAAAGAAGTCATTTTAAAGAATCTGAAAATAGGAAAAATAGGTTTGAAGGACAAGAACAATAAAAATTCCAAGCAAACAAGTTATTTAAACAATTAAATAGTAAGAATGAAAGAGAACATATATTTCTGCTTCTATAAAGGTATTCCTTAAATTATGTACATCAGCATAATTTTGAAAAGATTTAAAAAGGCTTTGTCAGGGTCATTGTAGAAAACGTTTATTCCTATCTAACACTCCTTTCAGTTGTTAATTATTTCATGTTTTTATTTTATCCTTGTACATTATTATCTGTTACTTATCTTCTCCGGTATACTTTCTATCCCGTTCACCATTTTTTTCTATTTGTATCAACATCCTAAAATATTGTATTTACCTTTTAGAATTTCATAATATGTATATATTTTCATTTAGTGATGATTTCCTTGTATTTGAGAATTATTATGGGTTCAAATAAAACAAATTCCAATTGCCATTTTGAAGTTAACTTACTCCATCAATCTATATTTAACTTAAAATTTTCTTCTTATCGGGCCCTCCCTGGTGGCGCAGTGGGTTAAAGCACTGCACTGAGAATCTAAAGCCGCTTCCGCTTGAGTTCGATTCCCGCCTGCCCCGTAGGTGACCACATGGCGTGGCAGACCTCTCCTGACCCGCCCGCTGCTCCCCTCAGCAGTGTACTTCGTCGATCTGCCTGTTCT
>NW_004567110.1:33850616-33868141 GCF_000260355.1 Condylura cristata
GTACTTCGTCGATCTGCCTGTTCTATTCCCCATTCTGTCTCTGGTGAATCCTCTCACTGCCCCTGAGCTTCTGGCCTGTACTCCAGTTCTGTATGCACAAATAAATAAATCTTTAAAAAAAAAATTTTTTTTTCTTCTTATCATTTCAGTTCATATAATAATGGAGTTGATGGTTCCTGAAATATTCATGTTTTCCACTTAATATTTCTCATTTTTCTCTCATCTGGGTACCTTGTACATCCTACCTCTGGTCATGTTGCTGATTTGATCCTCCATTTGGTATATTCTGCCTCCATAGTTTCTGTAAAATTTTTTTTTCTCATCTATTGAGCTTTTTACAGACAAAATTCCTGTTGTTTTTTTTATTAAAATCTATGATTTCTGTTTTCTGTTCACTGATTTAGTTTCTCACACCATTCATTTTTTTATTTTTTTTCTGTGTTTTCTTCTATCAGTTTGATACACTTTTATTTCTTTGTTTTCCTTTTTTACAGCAATTTTAAACTCTTTGACAGAGAAATAAACATTCCATTTCTTCATGGAGATCTGTCTTTCCTTATGATGTCCTCTATACTTGAGGTCTCAAGGTGTCATGTTATTTATTTTTCAAATTTGTTGCTTTAGATTTCTCTTTTTAAAAACATGCATCAGTAACGCACAGAGTTAAACTACTTTTACTTTCCCAGTAGGTGGTGCTGTCGTTTTTATTTCATTTTAGTTTTTTGACTTTTGTCTGATTTCTTAGCTTCAGAAACCCGTACCTTGCTGTTGCTGAATCAAAGGGTGGGGGTGAACCAGGATGGATTCTGCAAATGTCCCAGTTGTCCTGGGGATGGGCCTGCCTTGTTTCGTGGCATCCTTGAAAGCGTTTCTCTTTGAGATCAGACTTGTGATCTCTGTTTGCTATCAGAGCACTTCACAAGGTCAGTTCAAGTCTTGTATTGAGGAGAAGTAGAGCAGTTGAAAACATTATCCCTGTTCTTTACACTAAAGATGCAGCCATAGGTTCTCCATACATTTCGCCTCAGGCAAGGGATTGTGCTTAATTTCTTGAAGCTTTCTACTCCTTAGGACCCCTGGCTGAGCTGGTACTCCACTAAAGTATCCCTTCCACTGTACGTTCCAGTTTCTTTCCATCCACTTTCTATTACCTGAAGTCTGACTCTTTTTGCTGTCTTTTCTTTTTATTCCACATTTTGTGTTGACCTCTGATGTCCAAGGGCCTCGCGTTTTCAGCCTAAGCCACAGGACATTCATAGTGGGGGTCAGAGGGTAGTCCCCAGGGGAAGGGGAGGTTCCAGGTTTCCTGTCCCACCCAGGAAGGGTGGAGCTCAGCAGGGAGGAGGAGAAACTGTGGAGAGGACTGAAGGAACAAAGGAATGAAAAGGGAGGGAGGGAGGAAGGAAGATGGAGAGCTAGAAGGAGATCTGGAGGAGGCACATGGAGCATAGAGATGTAAAAAGAAACTGTGCTTGTCTCTTGGTCTTGGACTAGAAACAGATGTGGGTGAAAGACCCTTGGGGAGGTTAACAAGGGAATCTTTTATCTTGATTCTGATTTTGCTCCTTTTGTCCTGGATATGGTAGGCCCTTTCTATCCCTTAGCTCTGGGTCCCCACCAAGAGGTGCCTTAGACTTATCACAGGTTTTGGGGCCTTAGTGTCTGGGCTTTAGGCCAGCACTGTTTAGACATTTACCCACTAGTGGATGTATTTGCAACATTGTTTATAGATAAAATTTTTATTCAGAAACTTTTTTTTTTTTTTAATATCTAGTAGGTAATGTGGGGCATTAGCAACCATAGGTCAATGTTAAAGACGTCCAGAATTGACACGATTTAAACAGAACTATATGTTCTATAAGGACCACCTATATAGAGTTTACCCATGCTCTAAGACTGTCCCTAGAAGATCTTGTCCAAAATTAGGGAGATACACGAGCACTTTCCCTGCTCTTGCTAATGGTTTCTGGACTGTACTTCTTATTCTAGCACAGCAACCCTCTCAGTGTAGTTCTTAGTCTCTCTGTCACTCAGCAGCATCTTGTCAATCAGCAGACACCCTAAAGGGTTTAAAAAAAAAAAGCCTAAATATAGGAAATTTTGACATTTTATCTTCCTTGCTTCTTAATTAACTAATTCGTGTTTTGTTATTTTCCCTAAGGCTATACATATATTTTTTAAAATTCTCCAGATTTATAGGTTGCCCAAGAAAGATGTTGATTTAAACAACTTAAAGTTAGATATATGCAGTATACCTGCATGTGTCCTGAAACTTGAGTTTGTACTACTTGCCATAACCTAATCTAGAGATCTGGGGTGCATCATTCATCATTGAAAAACTGATTTTCTGGTATGTGGCATTTATAATATAATTTAATTTCATTTAATTACTGAATTAAAAATATTTAAACCATAAGAAATGTTTTAAATATTATGGAAAAATAGAGTAAAATAAAGATATTTGTGGAACATGACCACAGCTTTCATAACTGATATTTGAATTTTGTTATAATCCTGGAAATCCCAGAAATTATAAATGCTTTGACTCAAGTTACAGATTTATGGGCTAATTATGAATTAGCAGGAATTTGCGTTCAAGTCTTTTTTTTTTGTCACTAACATTTCAAAGACTGGCTTTAAACATATTTGAACATGCTAAATACTTTTCATATAAAGTGTTCTTTCTCCATTGAAAACATAACTGTAATATAAGAGATGGCAAGTTGTCAAAATATTATTAATATATATTGAATGTGAGATATAATTAAGTGGATGATTAACCCAGTTCAAGGAAAAGGATTGGCTAAAAGAAGACATAGTTTCTAATCCTGGCTTCACCTTTTATTAGCTATGTGGTCTTGGAAAAGTTCTTTAAACTTTCCAAACTTGTATTTCCTTATATCTAGAGTAACACCTCTCACCTCAACAGGTGCCTATATGAATGAAAGGAATTTTATTAGATAATACATGATACACATTTCTGTCTGATAAGTCCCCCTGGCCTTTATTTTTAGTAACTGGCAGGTAACCTTTAAGTCCTTGAATTTTCCCTAGTTATACTCGTATTTTTGTTATTTGTGGTAACACTGATAGTTTATATCAATAAAGTGTCTTATGGTAGACTCAAGACATCTTAAGCTAATGAGATGATTTAAGCTGTGGCTGGTCATATCAGAAATACCGACCTTTTAATTAAAAAGTTGTAACACTGAGCCATCTAATGATTATGAACTCCATGGAGGATAGAAAGGCTGGAGATTTAATTCAGTCTCACAGCCTGTGATTAAATCCATTTACTGACATAGTGAAAACCCATTAAAAAACTCTGCACTTTGTGTGAAAGTTGAGCTTCTTAGTGCAGTGTACTATATTGTATAATGCTTTTGCTGTATTGTTGTATATCACTCTGCTTGGGAGGTGGTGTGCCCTTACTCCAAGGAGAAAGGACAAAGGGAGTTTTGTACTGAGGATCCTCCAAGATCTCAACTTAAGATTTTTCCTTTTAGTGGTTTTGATTTTTATGCTTTTGCTGCAGTAAAACTATAATAGTAAATAGAATGCTTTCCCACATTTTGTGAGGTGTATCAGCAAATTATTAAATCTGAAGAGGAAGCAAGGATGCCCAAATGTTTAGATTTATCATCAGAAATTAGGATGACCTAGACATTTCTAAATCTGTACTATTGCCAACATTAAGAACAGCCTTGTGTATGACAACATCCTTAGCCTATGAAGGTTGAGCTAACTCTGAGTGAGTAGTTGACTTCAGAAGTCATCATAATCACCTCGCATAGTGTTCTGCAAAACTAGGTATCAATTAATAGCTAAATAGTAATCATAGATGTGGTTCTCCTTAATATAAGAATACTAACTTATATGTTAATAAACTTATCAGTAAATTTTTTGAAAATAATTTCCTCTATGTCAAAGTGTATAATCACTGAGTATTTTTATGCCTGTACTCTTTTTATATTTTTTAAAGATTTATTTATGCATACAAAACTGAGGTACAGGCCAGAAATGCAGGGGCGGTAAGAGGATTCACCAGAGACAGAGTGGGGAGTAGAACAGGCTGACTGATGAAGTGCACTGTTGAGGGGAGCAGCTGGCGAGTCAGGGTCAGGAGAGGTCTGCTGTGCCATGTGGGTCACCTCCTGGGTGGGGATCGAACTCATGCTGAAGTGACTTTAACTTCTTAGTGCTGTGCTTTACCATGCTGTGCCACCAGGTAAGGCCCTATACCTGTACTCTTAAATAGTTTAGTTGACTAAAGTTTGAAAACTTCTCTTTTATTATGTGATATTATGTTGACAACAATAGTAATTCTTTGATTAACTTTTTGTAGTATAAATTTTTAATATCTATTCAAATTCATTTTATGTCCTCAACATTCAATGAGAGACTTTTCTGTATTAAACATAAAACTTAGACAGAGACACAAAGTCAAAGAAGACAAGCTCTTTTCATTCCAAGGCTCATTTTCTAGTGGGAGAGACAAGTATATTAATTAACAGCTCTAATAAGGTGAACCATAATAAATGTTTTAGCATGGTTACAGCAAGATGATATGGAAATGTAGGGGAGGAAATTATTGATGTCAGATATTAAACTCTTTAACTTAGACTTAAATTCTTAAAATATGTAAATGTTACAAATGAAATTCATTTAAATACTGCTCTTGGGATTTCTTTCCCATTTAGTATTGTGCCATAAGTATGCTCAATTACATCATCAGTGTTCAATTTGTTGTTCTCAGTAGTGTATATGGTCCTAGAAGATATTTTTTTTCTTTTACATAATTTCTGTTCCTTTGAAAAATCATTGTAGAAAGATATTTTTATATTCTAAAATATACTTTATAAGTATTATTTCACTTCAAGTAAGAATTAGGGATATAAAAATCATGCAGTAGATATTGTAGAGATATAAAAATCATGCAGTAGATATAGATGATTTAACAGTGAAATAGACTGATAAAAAATTAGATGTATTTGTCCATGCATTCTGAATAAGAACATCGACCTTTATTTACAACAAACTGGTTTTAAGATGGACAATGTCTAACTTGAGAGGTAAGAGTAGTCAAAGCTACAATAGTTCTGGTATGCCATTTTTTTTTTCAAATGGAAATCAAAAGCAACAAAGCTAGAAAAATGCCTTCCATTCACCATTCTTAAAATATACCTAATAATGCCTATCAATTTTGTGAAAATGCTGACAATTCAGTGCCTTCCAGTATAAGAGTTAGATTACAGTATATCGAGCCATTCATAATTTGACTTTTCTCTATATTTCAAGCCTTGTCTTTTTAAATCACTCTATCCATTTCTTTGCTTTTTTAGTAGTCCTGCCTTTTTTCCCAGAAGGGAAGAAGTATTAACATGTGTGTTTATATTTGCTTATGCTACATTCTCTTTCTAGAATGCCCTTTGCATTTTCATCTGCCTGATGAACAACTACCCAACTACAAAACTTAGATGATACTGAGCTCTCTTATGAAGTCTTCACTATAAATTCTTAGAATAAATTCTGTAGTAGACAATTATAGAACGGCTCCTAATAATACTTAACACTTGGTATTAACACCCTTAAATAATGCCTGCTTTTTGAGGTTGAAATGATATTTCTAACAAACAAAATATAACAAAAATATTGAGCTATAATATCTGAGGCTAAGTTATATAAGACTGGAACCTGCCCCCTATCTCTATTCTGCTTAATTTTTATTTCAGTCCCAGCCATTTCTTCACTAGATTGGACTGAGAGAAAGCCCTGGGGTGTCCATTTTAAAAGTTTATTTATACTCCTGTTTCTTCAGATTTTACTTGTGCTATACCATTATTGGAGTGGGCAGACATGTTTCACTTTTTATTGTTCTCAAAATTATCCTGTGTTGTTTTCCAGAACTACTGGCCTAATATTATGAAGGCCTTATGTATATTGATATTTTGTCTCAATTTGAGTCCACATTGATCCCTCTATCCTTACTCCCAACCATGTTGTTATATGATTTTTCTTAATCTATGGAAAGGGGAAAATGGAGCTCTGTACAACCTATTTAATTATTTTTTTTTGTGAACTCCAGTGATCAACATTGTGTACTAGATCTAGAGTCCTGATCTTAGGAAAATGGCTAAAACTGCTAGAAGTTAGCTCCCAATGACTAGTAAGGTACTTCTTAAGTACCTTAATGTCTAATTTTAAGGGGTCCCATTTTGGGTTTTTGGATGTTCTGAGATATAAGATTTGGAGATGTTGTGAGAGTTCATTCCTCCTGGTAAGAAAATTTGTTCACACCCTAAATATTACTTTACTGTGGTCCTTGATGTGTTCTCTCACCTACCTTTTTTGGGCTCAGATGCCAAAGTACCCATGTGATCATGAAAAAACTTGCTTTTTCTTCTCTCTGATTACCTTACTACACTCTATATTTTATTACATTTACTCTTCTTTCCACCAAAACCTCCCATTTTCATTTGTTCTCATATAGGATTTGATAATACATTAAAACTCAAAATTTATATTATGCAAAATCTGTTTTTATTTCTTTGAAGTCAAGAAAGCTCAATTTCAAACACTCTTAGGAAGTGTGGTGAAATATACATATTTCCTCTCTTTCTAATGCAGCATATACAAAATCAAAGATAAGTAAAATGATTAATATTATAATAAAACAGGTTGAATACTCTTACCCTGTCACATATATAAAAGTACTTAGAAAACTGAAGAGAAATCCAGAAATGGAAAAGAATGTTTTACATTGAAATGTGCTCAGTGAGTATATTATCAAAATTCTATGACTTACTGATATTTTCTAAATTTCTTCATCCATATGAACTACTTTGTAACTAATTAGAATAACCCTTAATGATGATGTATACTAATCTGCAGGTATGCAGATTACAAATATACATCATAGAGTAATAATCAGTGGTAACCCCAAAACTTAACCATATTAATTCTTTTTCTACTTATTTAGAAACTAAGTTATAAGAACAATGGTTCAAATAGCATTAGACAAGTCTTACTGCATTTTTTTTTAATTGAGTCCTATCATTAAAAGAGCTTTTAGGGGCCCTCCTTGGTGGCGCAGTGGGTTAAAGCACAGCACTAAGAAGCTAAAGCCACTTCAGTATGAGTTAGAACCTCACCAGCTCTGGAGGTGATTACATGGCGCGGCAGACCTCTTCTGACCTGCCCACTGCTCCCCTTAGCAGTGTACTTTGTAGATCTGTCTGTTCTTCTCCCCACTCTGTCTGGTGAATCCTCTTACTGCCCCTGCACCTCTGGCCTGTATCCTTGTCCTGTATGCACAAATAAATAAATCTTTAAAAAAAAAAAGAGAGAGATTTTAAACATGAACTTAATGTAGTACATACACACATTGATGCTTAATGATGCACACTGGAAACATAATATTGTAATACAATGTTATGTCAATAAAAAAGTCAAACTTGAAATGAGAAGATATTGAAAACAAAAAATTCATTTTTTCCCTACAGATGTTAAAAATGGAATAATCAAATATAAAGTGAAATAAATATTCATGAGCTATGATTCATCTCCCTCACTTGATAGGAAACTGATATGTCTCTATGGTAACAGTAGAATTGCCATTGGGAATGAGCACTTCTCTCTCTGTGTGTGTTTTTGTGAGCATGTAATTTCAGAAGCATATGATTAGGAATAAGAAAGAAACTGAAATGAACCACCTACAGGATCAAGTGAGGTAAAGGAAAACAATGGAACATAAGAAAAATAGAGAAGAGAGATGAAGAAACATTTGGTGTAGCAGAAACCTTTATTTAAATAATAAGGAAAGAGAAAAGATAAAGGATTGGAATTCTCCACTATGAGAATTTTGGGATTTCTCTCTCTAGTCTATGAATTGGAGCAGGAAGGTTTATGAATAGTAGATGAATTTCTCAGTGACCACAGATTAACTGCAGAGGTTCAATTATGGCCTCTCTGATATTACAGAAGAATTTCATGGCCTCAGAGTTGCTGATTTGAGTTGGAAGAAGAGAAGCAATGGGGTGAAGCAATTGGACTGGGAAGTTTGGTTGAATCACCCACGTTCCAGGTTACAGGGTAAAGACAAGCATTTTTCATAGTTTAATCTCTGAGATGGATCTGTCAGTATGAGGTTATGCATGTCTGCAATCACAAGATGATATAGCAGCACTCTACATCCATCTTCCCAGTAAACACTTTCAGCTTTGAAAAATTCTTTAAGCACCTTCATTAGGACAGTCTACCACCAGAAGCATAAAGCACTTAGAAGATTCAAATTTTCTTGGAAATTAAGGACTCCAGCCCCTGCTGATATTTTTGTTACTCTTCATAATCCTAAAAGAGTTAGGCAAGGTCCATATACAGATGCTTATCCAACCTATCACCCTTATTTCTTATTCTTTACATAACTGACAAAGTGAAGAACATTGCTTCAAGGTAAATTAGTGTCACAAATCTGTATTGTTTTGTATATTTCTTCCTTAAAAAAATAGAAGAAAGCTACAACTTTTTGGTTAAGTTATTACCTCTATATTATTTAAAAATAAGATAATGCTGGGATGTTTATGATAAAGTACTGCTCAGAGATGTATGTTTGTATTTAGCTCTCCTCTTTCATGTGAGCACTAACATACTACATTTGTTATTGGTGTCTCCAATCTGGAGTCTCTAAGGATCAATTTCTCAGACACTAAACATATGGTTTTCTGAAAAGGTCAGAAATGAGTATTAACTGAACATGTGGGATAAGGAGGGGGACACAGAAGAAGGATTCTGATTTCTAACTAATTTCTACTTCTGTACCTCACTATGGCCAACCAAAATGCCAGTGTCTCACATTCCAAATTCCCAGTGCTCTACAAGGAAAAGCCTGCTTTGAAGCATTGTCTCCTACTATGAGCAGGTACTTTCAACTCTCTACTTGTTAATTGCCACTCTGCTGTTTTCTTTCCACATGTTAAATTTGTAGACATATTTTTGCTTATTCTCATCCCTACTCACGTATTAATATTATTTCCACTGGGAAGAGCTATAAACATACTTTGGGATGCTGGACTGCATATTTTAACTGATGTGTTTGCACACTATAGTGTGGAGCAGTAGATGAGAAAACTGGAGAAATATTTAGAAAATTACTTGTAGAAATTCTTGTCTCTGAATCCCTCCTAATTGTGTGTAAGAGGCAACATTTCTTACTTTTTCATTACTGGTTATTTGTTAGAACTTAGACTCTGTGGCCAGCCTTGTCCACCAGCTACAGAAATAATAGGAATCCTGTATCAAATCATTCTCTTGAGTTGTAATGCCCAACAAATCCAATTTCCTTTAAAAACTCTTCACTTGGAATTTTCAGAGGCAACTCTGAAATTCTATCCTGGCTCAGTTCTATACAACCCAGGCCTGTAACCTTTGTCTTGTTTTGTTTGATAATTCAGCAAATGGTAGCTTTTAAAGACAGATAACTGGGGCTCATCTTTATATCTCCTTTCACCCCACTGCCCCACATTCATTCAGTCCCTAACTCTTACCCATTTATTCTCCCAATATTGCTTATCTTCCTCTGTGGCCTTTGGCTCTTCCAATTCTTACCTAAACTCCAACCATAGCTTCTTATTAGCAAGTTTATCTTTATGTTTCTCCTACTCCAGGTGCTTTTCCACACTGAGATCACACTGATCTTTCTAAAACATAAGCTTGATTTTCCCCATTATTTAAAACTCATTAATGATTCTCTGAGGAAATATAAATTTCCTTTCAGAATCTAGTTCCCTTTTAATAGGTTTCCAGCTTAATTTTCCAGCACTTTCTCATCCAGCTATACTCCAGTGCGTCTTTAGTTCCTCAATTTTGCCAAGTTCTCGTTCACTGCTAGCATTTTAATATGCATTTTTTTCTATTCCTGAAACATCATTTTTCCTTCTGTCCAACATAATGAAGGTAGTAATTGTTCTGTGAACTCTTAATGATCTTCAAAGTGGTCATATCCCCTGGGATAATTTCTCTGATAAATACTCATGTGTTTATTTATCATGTGTTTTCTCCATGTGTTTTCACTAACCCTTTATTCATTTTAGTATTTGTCATCTTTTAACGGACCTCTCTCACTGGAAACTAAATTCATTAGAGACACTGTTGGTATTTGTTCACCATTATAACTGGAGTCATAGATATTAATATTATAATAAGTCCTTAGAAATATTTACTAAATGGATTAGTGAAATAACATAAGTACCATAAGTGTCATCATTGTTACTTATTGGTTTTCTGATCACATACAGTGGTCCTTCCCTCCCTCTCTCCCTACTTTAACCTCTTCCTCGGCCCCTTCCTCTCTTCTCTCTCTTCCTTTCTTCCTTCTTTGTGTCATGTTCAAATTTTTGTTCCTTAGTTGTAATTATTAGCCTCTTAGCCTGGAATCTCATTCTCTGAGTCTGGGATTTTTTCCTAACCTCAGAAATAGTCTCTGTCTTCCTCAGAGAGAGATTCAGTTTTCAATTGTCAACTTCTCTGTTATTCTGAACACTTCTTGTGGTGAATATTGAATATACTTATTTAGTATGTTTAATATGAAGCAAGAGGCAACAAAACAGCTCATGTGCCAAACTAAAGTGAGGAGGGAAAGTCCTGTAGTTGATCACATTTACATTCCTAAAAAGAAAACATTTGCGATTTAACTTTTCCTCTTGAGCATGAGAAATGAAAAGAATAAACAACTCACGGATGTATATGTACAAGGGTTGTTTTGTTTCTCATTCTGTTCATCATATTTCAGGTTCTGTGAAATAGATATAAACTACCGTGGGGTAAGTAATCATCTATAGTCAGATAACAGTTTTTATCTCTGTAGATTATTAGTGACCCTCTTACAAGAAAATAAAAGCATTTCAGCAATGCTTTACTCACTTGATTTCATTTGAAATCTACATTTTCAATACCATTTTGATATATTTTAAAAACTGAATTTTCAAAATAGTCATATTCAACCATTGTGATAAGTTATGTTGCAGCGATCTGGGAATGTTTTCTTTTGTCGGAATGTTCTAGACTCTTAATCATGGTATTCAGAGCACTTCCCGGTGGGTCCAACCTCTTCTTGCTTCTTGAGCCTTTACTCATTCTTGCCTAATTCCTGGAATTTGGCAAAGCTGAGCCACTTGTTATCTATTCCTTCACACACACTATCATGATTATCTTGTTTAAAATGCAGATTAAGGTCAGTGGATCTGGAGGAAAGCCAGAGATTCTGCATTGCTAACAACCAACAGCTCAGTGATGCTGCTGCTGTGGGTCTGTGCTGATAGAGAACTTGAAATTAAATGGCTGCAGTGATGGGAGATGTGACCCTGTCAAATGCAGGCAGTAGAAGCAGGGGTCTGGGAGGAAGAAAGGGGCAGAGATGCCTTGTCAATCTTTCTCCTTCTAGCTTCTACTTTTCCTCCTGGTAATTCTTTTGCTAGTCAACCCAAAATAAAACCCAGAGAACAATGTAGCCTGGGTGAGACAGTCTATAAAAGGCAGCTTCCAGTGACAGAGAGCAGGGTGGTAAAGGAAAACTAAATGGATCTGGTGGTTGGAATGGGGCGAATTGACACTAAGGCTTTCTTTCCCCAAGTTCCTCATGTGTCCCCATGATGTCTGCTTTAACTGGTCTGAATCATCTCTCTTATCATCCTCAGTCTATAAAACTGCTTAGAAATGGAAGTAGAACATAATCCTCTTAGCTGTCCCATGATGACTGAATGGCTCTTAGACTTTTTTTTTCTGTATTGTCAGATTTTTTATAGGCTGAGAAGGAAATACACAGAATATATATAGAAAACTTTGAAAGCCACTGCCAAAAACTATTCTAGTGGTTATTAATGAAAATTAGGAAGGGCAAAGACCCCAGGATGGAGAGAGTTACAAAACCTTTGGCTATATTGCACAGTATGTCTATTCGTGTGATGGCAGATGTCCAAAAGATAAAACCCTTTCCTTAGCGTCTTCTCCTATTTTTGAGTGATATTTTCTTATACCAGTAGTCCTTCTTTCCTTCATTCTCATTGTTCATCTTACCTCACCTTTTATGGGTCATACCTGTCAGATCACTTTGACACTTTTTCCTTCCTTCCCTCCATTCTCTTAGGGAGGATTTTCTCCCTTAATTCTCTTTGTTAACTAATATGGAAAAACAACAACAACAACAACAACAACAAAAACCTTTTAAATCCTGTGCAACAAACTATCCTTAAGTCATATTTTGGTTACTGTTAATATGGGAAATAACTGATTTTTAAACTCTTTATTATCCAGACTAATTGAATTCAATAATATTTAAATAACCTAGGAGATAGAAGATTTTGGATTATATGCTCAATGGAAAATGAACTGAAGTGTTATTCTTTGAGATATATTGAATAACTTCCACCAATACAATAAGCATACAATTTAAAAGTCAGTCATAAAAATCCTTTTCTTAAATATTATGCCAATTTAATACAACAAGAAATAGATTTAATCACTAATGCAAAAATACTGTGAATGAAAATGTCTTGAGGCATTATTTGGTTCCTTTTTTATTTTTAAAGCAATGTGATTCCTATTTGAATTTTATAAATCTTTTCATTGCTTTTTTAATTTTAGAATATACATTATATATACATATTTATTTATTTATTCATTCAATGCTTAACCCTATCTTCATTGCCTACGTAATGGTTGAATTATGATACTATTAGTTTAGTTTATTTATTAAACTAAAGATACTCATTATCCCACCCTGTATAACAGTTGAAAGAGTTGCTCATTTAGAGTGGCATATCTACTCTATTTTACTCTCAACATTTAATGAGAGGCAGTCATCTGAATCACTTCTATTAGCCTGAAGCCTGAATTTCCAAATGTTGCATATAAGTGTTCACTGGATTTGTGTTTCATTCTGGTAGAGATGTTCTTCTAATGAATTTTGCCTGCAGCTGGTGGTATTCATTGAGCATGGTGAAAATCAATTTTCCTTTTCCCTATAAAAGTGGGTGATTTTGTAGATGTACAGAATTTTAAAGGGAAATATGTTTTATTATTAACGCTTAACTTGAATTCATAGTCAATCTAGGGAGATAACAATAATTCTACCAGGTATGTTAGATAAAATTTCACTTTAGGCCAATTCATTTGATGCAGTCAGTAGAGAATTTTAATTGTTTGGCACATTCAAAATCTTTTATTGTTTAAGGCCACAGTTAGAAATAAGAGCATAAAAATACATTATCTTTCCATTTTTATCTATAAAGAATGCTATAATCTTGTGGGACATTATAGGGTAAATGAGAGAATAAAAGAAATGGATTTTGGTGGTGTGGTCTCATAATGTTACAAATTTATTTTATTTGTAGATTCCAAATATAATGAACTTTTAGGGTCAATTATAATTTTTGCTCTAGAGCATGCCTACCAACCAACAAACCAACAAACAAAGCAAACAAAAAAACCCAAAGGATTTTAGCAGCTTAGCTACCAATCATTTTCTGTCTCTTCTTGAATCACATGCAGAAGAACATCATTAGGAAAAATGCTGAGGAATTTTTGCCTTATAACTTTTTATTCAAATAAAATAATTTCGCCTTATTTGTTAAACCTATTTAGACTAGAATGATTTTTTTTCACATTATTGACTTTGATAGGGAGTCAATAACATGGGAGAATAAGAATCACATGACTAAATGCTTGTAGGGTGATGATGATTCATCAGTAGCACACTGTGTAAGGATCTTCCTACATATATCTAAATTTATCCCTAATGTAACTTGTAATATAAGCAATTTATCTGTTTCTAAGTATCTCTTACTCCAGCCCATGCTGCAAGTTTTTATTAGGTACCATTTTCATTGTTTTCCTTCTTCAGAATCATTCATTTATATATTCATCCAACTAGCAAACATCTATTAAATGCCTGCTATGTGCTAGGGAATCATAAAACACCTATATCACATTTCTTCCAGTGTTTCCACAGTCTAGTTGGGGATGTAGATAGGTGAGAAACCATTAGATTAATGGGAGAAGTTCCATTTTCCTATCTAACCCCCTGTGAAGAGGATGTAGATTATTTTCCCCAGGGAAAAGGATACTTGACAACTGAAATTTGAAGGATATCTGAAAATTGCAGGGAAGCCCATCAGATGAGTTTTATGCCCATAGAAGAAATAATATATTAAAAACTATCAACAAGTAAAAGTTTTTCTTTTTACTGATTTCAAAGTTCTCCACTTAGCTATCACATCCCTCCATGAATGGGTCCAATTTTAGTCTATTGTGTCACTTCCCATTTCCCAATAGGTTTAAAGCCAGAACTCTTCGTTGTGCTCTAGACTACGAATATGACACTTTGTATTTTCAGGCAACATACTTGGCCTGGGTATGTATCGTCCTTGGAAAATAGGAATAGTAAAACATATCTTGAAGGATATTTATGAGGACAAAATGAAAAAGGTCTATATTGAAGAAATTCTTGACTGTAAACTTGGTGTCACCTAGAAATCATAGGAGAGACCTCTCCAAAAAAACAAACAAACAAACAAACAAAAAAAAAACAAAAGCAACTATCTGAGGAAAACACATAAAAGAGAGAGGGAAAGTCAGAAAAAATAGCTCCTATTAACTAGGATCTAGTCTTAAATTCCAATGAAGATTTCCTGTGAATAGGATGTGAGCATACAGAGCGCTCCATTTTTCTGTTTTGTCCACATTGATTTCTTGACACTTAAGCAGTCTGGAGTATTTGCTCTGATTCTTCCATTAGTGTCTAGTCAGAGGTTGGAAACTTGCCACTCTCCTGGGGTTCCAACCTCAACTCTGTAATAATGGGGTTCCATAGCCCTCTAGAAGTGACATGGTCATTTTCTTAGATGTGGAACAAAATGGGGGCTGAGGGTAGTTTCAGGAAGGAAAAGGGCTTCTTTGCCTTAGTTGTGACAAAGATGATGGTAGGCATCATCATCATCTCTTCTTCATCATTTCTTCCTTTGAATTATAAACAATTTAAGTACAATATTCTTTCATGTCATCCATAGTTTCTAAAAGGGTAACAACATGCTTTTTGGTGTTAGGTGAACCGATGTGAGTCTTCTCTGCCACTTTAGAACTTGTGCTTAGAGATGTTTTTGAATTACTGCTTCTTCATTTGTAAAGTGAGAATTATCATAGTTACCTCTTAGACTTTTTATAAAAACAACATGAAAAAACACTGATGTTTTTGGTAGGCATTTTATAAAAAATTATCTATTGCTGTTATTAAGCACCAAGTTCCTTCTCCATAAATGCTTTTGAGCCCTGCTATTAATTTATGTTCTCCTATGTAAAATAATTGTCATTGTAAATTTTTAGTGAATTTAGAATCTGTGAAATGGCAAGAAGAGACATTAGGATTATTCAATAAGATGTGTATTTTCTTGAATTCTAACACCATTTTTTTAAAATTCATACTTTTTACACAGACATATTTGGGGGTTAAATATACATAGTTATTTTACTATAGTTAAAATAAGAAATTACTTTAGAATTTGAATAAATTTGTTTTATCTTTTGAGTTTTTTTTCTTTTTAAGAACAGAAACACATAGTATAAAGAGGTAAAATATAGATTATTCCCACATAAATTGTGAAAATAGTCAATGCTATTTAATAAAATAATAATAAAAAATGAAAATGCTGCTAACATTTATGTCAGAACAGAACTAAAGTGGTGGGAACACTTTGAGCGTCTTCTGAGGTTTAAATATTATATGAATGAATCATACAATTGCCATGTAAATGTCTCAGAGGTATTTCAATGTACCACTCCTAAATTGAACTCTAATGGTCTTCTCCACTGCTCAACCTTTTTCTCCCTCAGGCTTCCCACTTACAGTAAATAACACTGTGAAGTTTTTTTTTTTTTTTAAAAATTTTTTTATTTGTGCATACAGAACTGGGGTACAGGCCAGAGGCTCAGGGGCGGCGAGAGGCTTCACCGGAGACAGAGTGGGGAGCAGAAAAGGCAGATCAATGAAGTACACTGCTGAGGGGAGCAGCGGGCGGGTCAGGAGAGGTCTGCCACGCCATGTGGTCACCTCCGGGGCAGGCGGGAATCGAACTCATGCGGAAGCGGCTTTTAGATTCTCAGTGCTGTGCTTTAACCCGCTGCGCCACCAGGGAGGGCCCAACACTGTGAAGTTTTAAAATTAGAACTTGGTTTCCTTTCTCCTAACTCCAAATTGCCCCATTTTTGTCCCTATAAACCAACAGCAGTGATTATTGACTTAACATTCAAAAGGTAACTCAGCCTGCTCACATGACTCTTCTGCATTATCAGTAAGAGTTCATTTGCTTATATCTATCTGAGCAACACCTGTCTCATGTCTGTCTTCAATGCCTTTCTTCTTGTACTAATTTATTTTCCCTATATTTCAGAATGAGCTCTTAAAAATATAAATCTCGTCCTGCTGAACTCTGCCACAAGTTCTTGCAATTAGAAGAAAATTCAAGATCTTTTTACCATGTTTGGCAAAGTCCACTGTAGACCAGCCTTACACCTGTATTCCTGCTTTATCTTAGGCAGTCCTTCCCACTTGAACACTCTCCATACATCCAAGGCTTCTTCCAAGCTCCTGAACATGCAACTTCCTGCCCTATAGTCTTTGAATTTAATATTTCCTCCGTTTTAGAGCACTAGAGCATTCTAACATCTTCTTAATGACTTCAGTCAGGTTTCAGCAAGTGCTGTTTCCACAGAGGAGCCTGGAATAGATATTAAATATGCCCCTCGCATTTATTATTCCTGCATATTCCCCTACTTACTTCTTTCTTAGCACTTGACATTTTGTTTTGCCCGTGTACGTATATTTTCCTTCACTCACACACATTTGTTTTGTCTGATGCTGGTATCCCATCATTACTGTAAGTTCTTTAAGGAAAGGTCTGTCTCTGTTTACCAATGTTTATGCAGCACCTGGCATTGTGCTTGACATATGTTAAGAGTTTTCTAAATATTTGTCCAATGAATAAATGAACCTTAAATATAAGTATTGTAATTGGTTAGCTATCAGAAGTTTTTGTAGTCAGATTACCAGGTTACTTTTGGATACTATATAACAAAACTTTACCAGAACTATTTTTTTAAGATTTTTTTAAAGATTTTTAATTTCTTCAGGCATACAAGAATTGGGGTGTAGGCCAAAGGTGTGAGAGGAGGGATATCAGAAGATTCACCAAAGATGGAGTGGGAAGCAGAAAAGGCAATTCTACTGAGGGGAGCAGTGGATGAGACAGGAGAGGTCTGCTGTGCCACATGGATCAGCTCCTTGGCTGGAGATTGAACTCATGCTTCAGAGCCTGGGAACAGCTGAGATTTTAACTTCTATGCTACTGGAGAGGCTACCAGGGCTTTTTAAAAGAACATTTTAAAATATTTGTAGTCACTGTATCATTTTAGGGAAAATGCAAATTAACTCGACAAAGAAACATCATCATTTGTTTTAAAATTTAACTTGTTCTACTTTT